>NC_040042.1:38590860-38890860 GCF_003713205.1 Coffea eugenioides | reverse complement strand
TTAGATAGGCGGTAGATACCAGCCATATAATAATTAGGCGGTAAAACCGACCATATAAAGACGGATAACAAAGCAAATAAAAGACACAGAAGATTTACGTGGTTCGGTCAAATTGACCTACGTCCACGGGCGAGGGAGGAGCAATATTTCTACTATGAAGAAGAAATACAAAAGACCGTAGGAAAGTGGTTCCTAGGCCAATAGGCACTTACAAAAGAGTTTAGAAAATATTCCTAAACTCAAAACAAGAGAGCCTAAAATATTTGACTGAATGGGCTAAATGACTCAAGAATCTAATAGCCCATATTACTCTCTTGAGTGGTGCACCTTAAACCTTCATACGCTTCCCTATTTATAGGAAAACAACGGAAGGCTTTCCTTGGCTGCCATCGATGTGGGATGGAAATGTTTGCCACACAAGTCAAGCCGCAATGCTTGACAATTCAACAAATCTCCACCTTGGCAAAATTTGGAATCCCACCATCGACAATAGTAAAACTGCTCCACCTTCTCCACATAAGCCCCAATGGGCTTAAATCACCAACAATGAACACCAACCAAATTCAAGCACTGCTTGAACTTGTAAACTGGAAGAGGTTTCGTAAACATGTCAGCTGGATTGTCCTTGGTATTGATTTTCTGAATAAGGACTTTTCCCTCAGCAATGATATCCCGAATGAAGTGATACTTCACATCAATGTGTTTCGTCCTCTCATGATACATCTGATCTTTAGTCAAGTGTATGGCACTTTGACTATCACAGTGAATATCAGTAACACCTTGATATAGACTTACTCGCTAAATAAACTCTTCAACCACAAGGCTTCTTTGATTGCCTCGGTCACAGCCATATATTCTGCTTCAGTAGTAGACAAAGCTACGACAGGTTGTAGAGTAGCTTTCCAACTAACAGCACAACCGCCAATGCAAAATACATAGCCTGAAAGTGATCTTCTCCTGTCAAGATCCCCAGCGTAGTCTGAGTCTACAAAACCAACCAAAGTGTTATTATTTCTTCCAAACTCCAAACATGCATTTGAAGTACCTCGCAAGTATCTGAGAATCCACTTCACAGCTTGCCAATGTGCTTTACCAGGGCAAGACATATATCTGCTAACAACACTGACTGCTTGTGCAATATCTGGACGAGTACAAACCATTGCATACATAACACTGCCGACTGCACTGGAATAAGGAACCCGTGCCATATAATCTTCCTCTTCATCTGATTTTGGTGATTGAGCAGCAGATAGCCGAAAATGGCTAGCAAGAGGAGTAGATACTGGTTTAGCATCTTTCATGCCAAAACGCTCCAAAACTTTCTCAAGGTAATTTTTCTGGGTCAAGAACAATTTTCCTACTCCTCGATCTCGCTTGATATCCATGCCAAGAATTTTCTTAACTGCTCCCAAATCTTTCATTTCAAATTCACTATTTAACTGCAGTTTCAAAGTGTGAATTTCTGACAAATTCTTGGCAGCAATGAGCATGTCATCAACATAAAGCAGCAAATAAATGAAAGAACCATCATTTAACTTCCGGAAGTAAACACAACTATCATACATGCTCCTCAAATAACCATGACCCAACATAAAGGAATCAAACCTTTTATACCATTGTCTTGGAGACTGCTTCAATCCATATAAGGATTTCTTCAATAAGCAAACATGGTCTTCCTTACCTTCAATTTCAAAACCCTGGGGTTGTTTCATATAAATTTGTTCTTCAAGTTCGCCATGTAAGAAAGCTGTCTTAACATCAAGCTGCTCTAACTCCAAATCATACATGGCAACTAAAGCAAGCAAAACACGAATAGAGCTATGTTTAACAACAGGTGAAAACACATCATTAAAATCAATACCTTGTACCTGACTATAGCCCTTTGCAACCAATCGTGCTTTATATCTTGCATCTTCAACCCCTGGAATACCTTCCTTTTTCTTGAAGACCCATTTGCATCCAACAATTTTCTTAGCTGACGGCGGCTTTACAAGAACCCAAGTTTCATTCTGATGAAGAGATTCAATTTCTTCATTCATCGCAATCAACCACTTTGCAGAGTCATCACAAGAAACTGCTTCTGAATAGGTGGAAGGCTCACCAACTGCATCAGTTTCTTCTGCAACAGACAAAGCATATGCAACTAAATTTGCATATCTTTGTGGTGGTCGAATGTCTCTCCTTACTCTATCTCTGGCTATGGAATACTCTTCTTCTTCTGAACTATCTTCAATAGTAGATTCAGGTGTATCTACTGGTAATTGCTGAATTGAAGATTTGGATTGAGAAGAACCAGAACTGCCAATATCAAGCTCCACCTGCTTCTGTGTACTATCAATAGTACAAGGACTAGAAGACTCCTTCTTAGAAGATAACATAGACAATTCATCAAAAGTAACATCTCTACTGATTACAAATTTTGGAGATTTGGGATCAGGACACCATAATCTGTATCCTTTCACCCCAGAAGCATACCCAAGAAAAATGCACTTTTTAGCCATAGGCTCCAATTTTCCATCATTCACGTGCATGTATGCTGGACACCCAAAAACTTTTAAATTGGAGTAATCAGCAGGAGTACCTGACCAAACTTCCTCAGGAGTTTTGAAATCAAGAGATGCAGAAGGAGAACGGTTGACAATATAACAGGCCATATTGATCGCCTCTGCGCAAAAGTCGTTTGTCAACCCTGCATTTGAGGTCATACATCTTGCTCTCTCTAAAAGAGTTCTGTTCATACGTTCAACCACACCATTTTGTTGAGGCGTCATCCTGACGGTGTGATGCCGACCAATTCCTTCATTCTTGCAGAATTCATTGAATTCACCTTCACAAAATTCCATGCCATTATCTGTTCTCAACCGCTTAATGTGTTTTCCTGTTTGCTTCTCAATCAAAACTTTCCATTGCTTGAAAGTTAGGAAAACATCATTTTTATGCTTAAGAAAATATACCCAAACTTTCCTTGAATAATCATCAATGAAAGTCAACATGTACCTGGCACCTCCTTTAGAAGAAGCACGAGAAGGCCCCCAGAGGTCTGAATAAATGTAGTCCAAAGTTCCTTTTGTCCTGTGAACTGCCGGCAACTGGAAGCTAACTTTCTTCTGCTTTCCAAAAATGCAATGTTCACAGAGTCCTATCTTTCCAATACTTTGACTACCAAGAAGACCTCGTTTGCATAAAATAGATAAGCCCTTCTCGCTCATGTGCCCCAATCTCATGTGCCATAATTTGGTAAAATCAGAATCAGACAAAGTTGATGTAGAAACAGCAGCAGCACCTGTAGCAGTAGATCCCTGCAAAATATATAAAGTACCAGATCTGTGTGCCTTCATAACAACAAGGGCTCCTCGACTGATTTTGAGAACTCCATCTCAACCTGAATACCTGCACCCAATAGACTCAAGAGTGCCTAAAGAGATGAGATTTTTCTTCAAATCTGGAACATGTCTAACATCTGTGAGCGTCCTCACAATACCATCGTACATTTTAATCTGGATTGTGCCTTTGCCAACAACTTTACAAACAGCGTTGTTGCCCATTAAGACAACTCCACCTTCAACTGATTCATATGTTGAAAACCAGTCCCTGTTGGGACACATATGATACGAACAACCCGAATCTAAAATCCACTCATTGTTAGACCTAAAATTATTTTCCGTTGCACAGAAAATAGTTCCATCATTCTCATCAGCTGCTATACTAGCTTCAGCGGATTCAGTATTTTTCTCAACAAATTTTCCCTTTTGCTTTTCTTTATTTTTCAATTTAAAGCAATCAGAGATAACATGGCCCTTCCTTTTACAATAATTGCACACCATATTTTTATGTCTGGACTTGGATCTACTTCTATTTTCTGTGTTTCTCTTTTCAGATCTACCCCGAACAAACAAGCCATCGGCTTGACTCCCACTAGTTTCCCCAGTAATATCCCTATCTATCTGCTCTTTAGATTTTAATGCAGATTTAATTTTCCGATACGAAATTGTTTCCTTTCCATAAATCATAGTATCGCGGAAATGCTTAAAAGACTGGGGAAGGGAACACAAAAGTAATAGGGCTTGATCTTCATCATCAATTTTCGAATCTATATTCCCCAAATCCATAATAATGGAATCAAATTTATCAAGATGGGAGAGTATAGATGTACCTTCAGACATCCGAAGCATGTACAAACTCTGCTTCAAATATAGCCGATTCTCGACTGTCTTCTTCATATACAAGGCTTTCAATTTATCCCACATAGCCTTGGCCGAAGTCTCCGTTGCTACCTCACGCAATACCTCATCGGAGAGATTTAAGATTATGCTGGATCTGGCCTTCTTATCCATATCGGCGAAATCCGCATCCTTTACATCTTCTGGTTTGTTCTCGATTCCGTGAATCGCTAGATCAACTCCGTCTTGAACAAGAATGGCCTCCATCTTGAGCTGCCACATTCCGAAGTTGACATTCCTGTCGAATTTCTCGACAACCGTCTTTGTTATCGTCATTGTTGCCACAAAATCTGTAACGTGAAGTTTGTCTCAAAAAACTGGCCAAACAAATATGCAAGTCTCGTGAGCGGGCCCCACGAGATGCCCCAAAAGGACCCCACAAGGTGAGCGGGCCCCACGGATAAACGGACCCCACAGGATGAGTGGGCCCCACAGGATGGACGGACCCCACCAGATGAACGGGCCCCACCAGATGAACCTGTCTTGCAAAATATAACAACCAACTCTGATACCAGTTTGTTAGGACCGGGCCAGGAAATAGACAAACTCAAGTTAGCACAAATTAGGCGGTATAACCGACCATATAATAGATAGGCGGTAGATACCAGCCATATAATAATTAGGCGGTAAAACCGACCATATAAAGACGGATAACAAAGCAAATAAAAGACACAGAAGATTTACGTGGTTCGGTCAAATTGACCTACGTCCACGGACGAGGGAGGAGCAATATTTCTACTATGAAGAATAAATACAAAAGACCGTAGGAAAGTGGTTCCTAGGCCAATAGGCACTTACAAAAGAGTTTAGAAAATATTTCTAAACTCAAAACAAGAGAGCCTAAAATATTTGACTGAATGGGCTAGATGACCCAAGAACCTAATAACCCATATAACTCTCTTGAGTGGTGCACCTTAAACCTTCATACGCTTCCCTATTTATAAGAAAACAACGGAAGGCTTTCCTTGGCTGCCATCGATGTGAGATGGAAATGTTTGCCACACAAGTCAAGCCGTAATGTTTGACAATTCAACAAAACTTTCCCCCTCTCAAACAATTGGCAATCGCACTTGGCTCTTCCGCTTTTAAATAAAGCTGCCAAGTTTCTTGTGCCATCTCGCTCAAATATATTGGCCTTTAGTACTATCTTCACTCCGTCTTGCATACTAGCAGCCTACCGTGGCTCGTGCGCATAAACTATTATGGAATTTCTCAAGCTCCTCTACTTTCTCTCTTTTCTTTTTGTGAGTATACATTACTGAAAAAGTTAAGCTACGTTAATTTTTAGATAGATAATTTGCACGCACTTTCGATAGTGTACAAACTGAATGCACAACTCTTTTTCCGTATCGTGAAATATATTTCGGCTAGGAGTTGGGGCAAACCATGCAGATCTTGAAGCTTATTGGAAATCCGAGCTTCCAAACACTCCTATGCCCAAAGTTGTTAGAGACCTCCTAAAAGATGGTTTGTCTCAGAAATGGTCCTTTCCTATGTCTACCATTTACTCTGCTTCTATTGCTCGAGTTGAGTCTTTGTTTGCTTCCCTTAGATTCTGGGGGAATTGAAAGACACTCATCAAGTTCAAAAACCTTAAAAAAAAAGGAGAAATTGTAATAGAAAACTTCTAGTTTCACTTAAAACAAAACAAAAAGAAAAAGTACTTCAATAATTACAGGGGTTTTCTTGTACCGTGTTAAAAAAAAAAGAAAAGAAAAAGAGCTAACATGCTTTTCTTTTAATAATTTTACTCTTCCATTAATCATGAGCAAGCGTATGACAAGGATCTTAAAAAGGGGGATATTGCAGGAAGAATTTGCGCAGGGACATTGTAGTCCATTACCAGAAATAAAAGCTGGCCGGATTTATATGTTGTACTAATTTGTTGCTCATCCAATACATACAGGGAAGTTGCCGGAAAGGGTCAGGTTAAGACCAGACGCAATCCCATTATTTAAAACATGTGGTGTCAGATATCGAATCAGTATCTATGGTAGAAATCCTACTGAAGATGAGCTCCATATTGACCCAAAAGTGAAAGTCTTTTTCTTGAAAATGGACCTCAATCGCGGCTCAAGCATGAATATGAAGTTTGTTGAATCAGTGAAAAGTACTACGGCTTTCCTGCCCCGCCAGGTTGCTAATTCGATTCCCTTCTTGTCAAAATCTGTTCCTGAAATTTTGAACAAATACTCACTGAATCCACAATCACAAGATCCTGGAATTATTAAGGAAACGATAGCAGAATGCGAGGTGCCTGCAATGAAAGGGGAAGACAAGTATTGTGCGACTTCTCTCGAATCAATGGTTGATTTCACTACTTCAAAGCTGGGCAAAGATGTTCTAGCAATTTCTAACGAAGCACAGAAAACAGATCCAAAAGTCCAGAAATATGGTATTGTGTCTGTTTCCAAGTTGAACAACAACGATAAAGAAATAGTTTCTTGCCACAGGCAAAACTATTTCTACGCAGTTTTCTACTGCCACACCACACAGGACACAGATGCATATATGGTTAATTTAGTTGGTGCCGATGGAGCAAAAGTCAAGGCTGTAGCTGTTTGTCACCGGGATACATCAGCATGGAACCCAAAGCATTTGGCTTTTCAGCTGCTGAAGGTGAAGCCAGGAACTGTTCCAATCTGCCATTTCCTTCCTGAGGATCACATTGTCTGGGTTCCGAAGCACTAAATATAGTACAGAAACTTGTTAACGCCTCCCAAGTGATCTATATTTGTTGCTCTGATGTTTTTACGTATGTCTTCTGCAGCTTGGGAGTTCCATCCATTATGTTGCCATAATTAAATAAATCCTTGTTTAGTTTGTTCTCTACTTTGATATCAAATTGTATATGTCAATCTACTGTGACAAAGATGTAATGGTACCTGGTTTCGTTTTTAAGTATTTTTTTTTCTTGGCGGACACGACAACTTTATATAACCTAATTTATCTTACACTAAGGGGGAGGGGGGCGAATCTAAGGAGGTCCAAGAATAACTCGAAAGGGACTGAACCACCACCGGACTAAACGGGTGCACAACACACCCACCTCACCAAGTTAGGTGGTGGCCAAAGGCTGGTGGTTTCCTTTTTAAGTATTGTTAGTGGTTCAGTTGTTTGGTTGATTTTTAGCTATACTAGTTTAGATTGTACAATCATTCCTGCTTATACTACAGAACATTGTTCAATGCAGACAAAGAGGAGGGGACCGATGGATAAGAGATTCTCCTTTCCTATTCTAATAATAATAATTACAATAAATTCTTTGAATATTTGTCCCCATCAGTTTTATAGGATGTCACATAATTCTTTTCATGGACATCAGCAAAATAATCTTTCAGAATGCCAATCATTCGTTTTGAGTGGGGCAATAAACCATGCATGTGGCCAATTTTTCAGGGGCGGCGGGAAGCTGCGGGGACAGCCAAGTTTTTTATTGTTTTTAGTCCCTATGAAATTTAAAAAATTTTCATTGAAGATCTTTATTATGCTCCATTAGATTTAATGAAATTGAATTGTACACCTAACTTTTGTTTTATCAAAAATTTAAAGTTTTCCTCTTTAAATATTTTTGACCTTGCTATTTTGTTGTTAATCTGTGAAGTTCAACTTGTTATTAATTGCATTAGCATTACATGTTGATTTATTCAAAATTCTATTTACTATGCCAAGAAATTTTTTTTTTCAAAACTAAATACATGTGATCTATTCAATAATTAATTATTTCAATTTTTTATCTGCCAAATTTCAAATTTATGTACTTGGTCCTAAATACATGGGATCTTTTATATGTGAAGTTGAATCTAATAATTAATTTTGTATATATTCAAAAGTTTTCTCCTTAAACATATAAAACCAATACGTGCATCTAATTAGACACAAAAAAGTGATATTTCCACTCCCAAATTTGCCACTCACACTCATATATGGCCTTTTATTCAGTAAGTGAATTTCAATATGAGAGGCTAATTTAAGAGTGCAAATATCACACATCTTAGCAGCAATAGTATGTATATGGGTATTTCAATTTACATCCTGATCAAATATGATTGCTTTTCAGAGTCTGAGATTAGAGAATAGTCAACTTTTTGCCCTTAAGATTGTATGAATGAGAAGAATAGAGAAATGAGTAGTCATATTAATATGGGTTATTATCACTTTACTCTCTTAAACTATATCACTACTATCAGTTTATCCCATAATATTATCTTTTAGTTAGTTCACCTTCATAAGTAATTCAACTCAACATGTTAAGAAATTTTAGACGAAAATACCTCTTTATTTTATAGCATTATCATAATGTTATTACCATTTTATCCCTTGAAATTATAATGATACAATCGCTTTAATTCTTAACATTATTTTCTAAGCATTTTATCTCATCGTTTATCTAACTAGTATGGTCAAAATTTTTAAAATATATTTACCATTTTTATATATAATTAAAAAATGAAATAGTTGGAAAGGTTATTCTTCCTTTTTTTTCACTTTAAGGGATCCAAAAACGTAAAAATAAAAGGATTTCTCAAATTTCTTTTTTCACACTTACTAATGCTAGGAAAAGAAAAGGAGATAGGAAAGAAGGAGATAGAAAATTAGATTTTGCAAAGAAAGAAAATAAAGAAGAGTCTAACATTATCATATTACTTTAAGGTTATCGAGATTAGGATTGAAATTTGGTGGTAAACAAAAAATGAAAAATTTTAAAATAATAAAAGTACGGAATTTTTTCTTATTTGTATTTTTTTAAAAAAGAATTCAGCTCTCTCTCTCTCTCCCTCCCCCCTCCTCCTCCACATCTTTTTTTTTCAATATTAATAAGATTATTAAGAAGAAATAGATTAACAATTTGATATTTTTTTCTTGATACTAAAAAGAAGAAGAGTTATTCTAAATTTTTTATTATTTTTATTATACAAAAAAAAAGTACTTTCTTCTAGAGTTCTTTAACTGGCTAAGTTGGTTTAATGGTGCGATAAATTGTCTAAAAAAAACTTTAGGGGATAAATTAATAATGAGACTATAGTTTATGAGGGTAAAGTGATAATAATTTTAAGGGTTAAATGTATCTTTTCACTTTAATTAACAAACTCTGTTAAATTTGACCATTAGTCTTGAGAGTAAAGTGATTAAAAGGTAACGTTAAGGGAGAAATTGATAGTGACACCGAATGTTAAGAGGTAAAGTAATAATAACCCTATTAATAAATAACTAATGCATATTTCGATTCAGTAATGAATACGCAGCTTCATTGTTGTGTTTCATGTCACTAAATTTATTATTATTTTTTGTTGAAAGAAGGCAGTGATAACAAAATTTTGAGCTGTAATCAGATATCAAGATTGAATAGCTAAGCGCTAGAAGAGGAAAAAAAAACATACATGCCATAATCATAGAATTACACTGAAAACTGATAATCTACGGGTGCAAGAGAGAGATTTTTAATGAAAATTTATAAAATTTCCTAGGAGCTAAAAGAAAAATCTCAAAAACTTGGGGGTGGTGTTTGCCCCTGCATACTATGCCGATTCTAAAGATCGGTGCATACCGTGCATGAGAAGACTAGCCATTAAATTGCTCAACTACTAAGTCTTAACGAAATGATGAAGCGCCCGACACATCGCTGCGTTGGGGATCCCATACAGTCTGAATGCCGATAAGAAGGCATGGACTTGGTCTTCATGATCACCTTTTCCATCATAGAATGGAACATTTGGGAATTTGAAGTTCGCTGGAAAAACTTCTTCGTTAATGTTAGGGGTGAAGGGGGCATGTTATCTCCGTAAAGGGCCGATCTGTATCTAGACCGTTCACTTGTGTCATCCCTCTTGAATGGGTTCTTGAGCAGTGCTCTCGAAAACTGAGGAAACTTTAGAATGCACTTTGCCTTGCAATTTAGAAAGGTTCTTTTCCTTCTTCCTCTTGGAGTACGTGATGGTCATCTGAGTCACCCTCGAAAGAAGACAAAGAAGACTCTTCAGGCTATCTCTGAGCAGATTCGCCTCTATTCTTACCTTTCATATGCCTAACAATCTCTTCAAAAAACCCTGGACTGGAGGCCACAAACTCGGCCACTCGAGCTATGACCTCTCCATGAGGCTGTGAATTCTCTGGTATGTCATGATCCCTTGGATCGGCTATACGGCTCCCAAAAGTTCAGGGGTTCTTGTTTCCACGATTAGAGCAAGTCTTAGTCATGAGAGAGTAGAGCAACTGTATTTACTTCACTTCCCACAAACAGCGCCAATTGTAGACTCACGGTCGAAACTCTTGAGAAGACCGGAGATCGACGAACTCTAGTTCGGATTTCCTGTATGATATCAAAAGCAGAGGTGGAGTATTCCCCTAATTTGGCTCCGATGCTTAAGTTAGCAAGAGTTAACAGCTCAGACAAAGTTACCTATGAGAATTAAGAAACAGTTACCTCTGGGGTCTAAGAAAAGATGGGTATTTATAGTGAAACGTGAGAGGTGTCCTTGGGTTTTGGGCCGCATTGATAGGACCGGATGCAGCTATAGGTCGAGTCTAGATCTACTAGTGCAAGAGCATAGACCTGCAAAAGCTTGTAAGGTGTCACATCAATCACTTCTTGTTGTGAATGTCCTCGTCTCACTGGATATCTAAACTACAAGATGACTACTCAGATTAGAAAGTGGCCGGGAGAGATCATCTTGAGGAGGATGATCCTGGGTACCACACTAAGCATATGATAAAATGTCATCTTTAATGGCGAACAAAGAAATTAAGTTATTCCCATAACCGTACTCATAGCAAGTTCACAAACCATGAAGTTGTTCCCATGATTTCCAACATGTTTCTCTTGGATTCTATAGCTCTCATGTCATATATTGATTGCTCCATTGGTTATGAACTTGATGTGCATTTCGGGTTGAAGTTGGGATAACAAAAGTATAATTAGAAGGTGAATATAGGAACAAATATCTGTTACAAGGTTGCAGAAACCGTCAGTAAGGACCCTGTAGATGATAATCTTGCAAAGTAACCCCTATGGGATATCTCTTACAGTTTTTGATTTCAAATTCAGAAAATTCATAATCGAATTCGGACCAAATTCGTATATTTCAAAAATGGAAAACCCGATTTCCATTTCGTTTAGGTGCCAAAATAGGAATTTAAGTATAATTACATGATGCAGCATGGAATTAACTCCAAGAGGAATTTTCAGTTATTAGGAAAGATTATCAATCGGTCCCCTCTTTATTTGTGGCTTAAATTGAACATGGTGGGGTACTAGTGCCCGTAATGCATTTAACATCATGCTAATACGGGCTGCTTATGAAGTGATATAATTTTTTCTTTCTTTTTGAATTGGTAATCACGACGGATGGTGGTGGCCGGGGTCAGCATTTGGTGGGATAGTTGATAGTGCCACTGCCGTGCTTCAATTTGCCACCATGGCGGTGCTACCTCATCCGCCCTACTCTAAAAGAAAAGGAAATGAAAATAACTAAAAGTAATAATAAATGTCTTGCAAGTAATAACAAATTGTATTGCTGAGATATTGATCTCATAGTTAAAGTTGAAATTTTTTTTCTCCTTCATTTCTTAAATTTCACCATTCCCCTTCTAAAATATTTTGAAAAAAAGGATAGACTACATTTTTTGTGTAGTCGAGTTGAACAAAAAATTAAATAGTTCAACTCGATATAATCGCAAAAGGAAGTGAAGAGACTTTGAAAACTATAAAGAAATTATGTGAAAAAAATAGATTTTTTAATATTTTACTTTTGAAAAGAAATTTATTCTCTTCTTTTAATTTTTGTCTCTATTCTCGAGAAAGTAGTATTAAATTAAACCAGCAAGGCATGAAGTCAATTTTAACAATCAATGGCACTTGAATGTCATTAGATCATAAGTTTTACTGGCATTTTCTTAAAAAAAATGAAAATAAAAACACAGTTTGCCAAGTGGATGAGATTTTCTTGCCTAATTGATGAGGTTTCCTTTCTTGATTTACTCCTTCTCTTAACTGATAAGTATCAAAGTAAATCCCTCAAACATTGAAACTCACTAAAATTTTTTCAATCTTGCATTCTCTACAAGTCTTTATCCACAAACCCTATAATCTAGCATCTCAATTCCATTGTTATCTACCATCACAAGAAATCATTAAAGGTACTTTTTGTCCTCTCTAAATTCCATAGAACAAAACAATAGTTTATAGGTTTTTGTCTATTTTATCATTTTATCTTGTGTGATTATGGGTACAATTCTAAGATAAGAAATATCAGTTATTTCAATTTTTTTCTTTCCTTTGAGTAGTTGTATTGATTACTCTAGTGTTAAAATCTTCTTTCTTTCACAATCATTGTATCATTGTACTTTCATAGTGTTAATAACATGATCTCTTTTTTTTTTTTTTTTTGCCAAGCTAGGTTTAGAGATGCTTTTGGAAATTTGTCCCAAGAAAGGGAAGAATTGTATTACTTGACTAAGAGAGGTAGTATGATGTTCTTCGCATAAACCTTGGAAATGTAAAGCACAATCAGTAGGCCAGGAAAAGAAAGAATATTACTTAGCATTTAGAAAACATAATTGTAGGACTTTTAGTGAAATTCATATAGTATGAAGTGTCTTTATTTACCATATTCTAACAAAAATGTGTGTTAAATTGTAATGATAGGTATGGTTAGACAACTAAGTATCAATTAGAATTCATTTACATTAAGCCATCCTATGTTGGTGCAATGCCCCTAAAAAATAATAAAGGGTGCAGTGCATGTTGTTATCAGTTAATTATTATGTGGTGAAATGTGCTAACATCCCATTCACTTTGCATGCGAAGCTAGTTTTGTGATGTATAATTTTTACGCAGACCAAAAGGTGTGGTTGTAGGTTCAAAGATGGTCAAGCATTAGGAAATACTAGATGATTTACTCTTTTTCTCAAGTTTTAGGATTAAATATAAATTGATGGTACTATTTCCTTTTTTTATTTTAGAAATATTGGCGAGTGTTGAGGTTTCTTTGTTGGAATGCCTTTATGATAGGTTACGATTTTATTATTAATTTCCCCTATTACCTGACCTGATGTGGATCAATTATTAGATTCTATTAACTTTCGTAATTTACATTTATTTCAGGGAGTAGAACGAAAATACCACAACCAAGGCCAATTTGACAGTCATTGGAAAAGAATTCAAGTAGCAGGCGTCCAGGGGCAATTTTGGAATATGAGGACACGACCCTCTTTGGTAATTTGGCGGAAGAGGATAAAAAGGTTGGAGTCTTCTTCGGTCTCTTCATGGCCGCGGACGCCGCACAGTAGCAGTAGGAACTAGATATTAGATAGCTTTCCTTTGACTTTTCTTGGGTAGTTTTTCTTTCTTCGTATGGTAGGACATTTAGCTTAGCTTCTCTTTTGATTTTTCCCCTTTTCGTCTTATTGTGCTTTTGCTTCCATCGGATGTGAAGGCAAAGAAAAGCAATTGGACATTCTTTGTAATCTAGCTTGACTTTTCCTTCATTGCCGAACCGAATTGAATTTTCTCAATTTCGGAGTCAATGGCCGCTATGGTTGCTTCGATTTCCTGTGGGCTTTATTCATTAAAGATGAACTAAACTCCCTTTTTTAGTTAAGGAACAATGGAGGCTTTAGTGCACCTAAAAATTGTGAGATTGATTTAATTTTATCTTTTTCTTTTATTTATTGAAAAGGAGTAGGAAATTAATAAAGAAGGCTGCACTTAAAGGCTATTTGGATCCTGGAGGAGGGCTATCGATTACAAGGAAAATTGAGTTACACCCAGATTGAAGAATAGTGTTCAATGTCTAGCCAGAGACATTAAAGAAAGGCGCTCATTGGGAGGCAACTCAATTTCTTTTAGTTATTTGTTCGATTTTATTTGTTAGTTTAAATATGTTTTCTTTGAGTTTGACTGAGTTCGGGCTTCAATTCTTGTTTTTGATGATTCGTAGGTATCTCTCTGACATGACGCGCCCGCGTCAAGTCATATGGAGAGCTCATGATCAGAAGGATTCTGGCCCTCATGATGCGCTCGAGTCAAGTCGTATGGAAAGCTCATCACCAAAAGGGTTCGAGCCCTCATGACATGCCCGCATTATTTTTGCGGGAAAGATAAGTTTTCAAACCTCAAGAAATATTTCGCTTTCCTTTTTATCTCTAATTTCGAATTTGGAAAAAAAATTTCTTTAAAAAAATAATAAAATAAAATAAATTTTTTAAAAAAGATGAATAATAAATTAATTCGAAAAGGAAAAAAAAGAATCTTTTGTTTAACCGTGGCTTAGATCTTCAAGATGCAAATTAAAAAAAAAAATTTTCTTTCTCTTTCTCTTTTTCCTTCTTTTCCTTCTTTTCTTTCTTTTCTTTCTTTCTTGTTCTTCTTTCTTCCTCCTTTTCTACCATTGTGCGCCACTGCTCCAATCTCTCTCACTCCAATCGCGCAACCTCTACCACCAGCCGTCGCATCTACTTCGCGCGCCACCCTCTCCCCAGCATCCATTCCTACTTTTTCCCTCGACAACCAGTGAAGAATTTAGACGCGTACTTCCACCACATCGGTTTTCCTTTACCGTTACCGCCTACCTCGTAGCCACTCGAGAGGGAAGTTTCGTTGTCCTCTTCGCTTTAATTGCTTTAATTCTTCCATTGAGGAAAATGTAGGATCTTGGTGTGGGAGGGCACCTGTGCTAGTTTTTCTACTTTTTATTTTTTTAGATGTTTTGCTTTCTTTTTAGTTTGTTATTTGTCAATCTTTTTTTCTTTTTAGTGATTAGATCGTATGTGATGCCAAAATTTGATATTGGATTGTTGCATCTATTTCTGCTATTGCTAAGTTTTAGTAATGGAAGTGTATCAAGTAGATATGGTTGAGTCTAAGAATATCTCTATGGTGAATATCGACGACTGTGTGACTTTTATAATTTTTGGTTAACTTTCCTTGGCATAGAGAATAACTGTTGGCATTTTCATGTGAATTGGTCCGGTTATTAACCTTAATTCTTCATGTTTGAAAATAAGGCTAGCTAATGCAAATTTTCTTTTGATTTTTGTGTTATTTTGAATTGTTTGTGTTATTTAGCTGTGAATAAGAGTTGACTGTACTCCGCTAGTATTTACTACCAAGTAACCGGGGATCTTCACCAAAAGTATCGATTCTCACGTCAAAAAGTAGTAATTGCTATGGGTGCGTGGTCATGTGCGATAGGAACTGAGTAACCGGGCTCTTTCATTTGACAAATATCGGAGTTCGCGTAAAAAAGCTCCAATGGCCAGGGACTATGTCTTGTGTTACTATTAAAAAAAACAGAAAAATAGAAAAACATGAAAAAAAATGAATGTTGTGTTGTTATATAATAAAAGTCAGCCTACCGATTTATGGATTTAATGTTGAGATGTTGGTTAATAGTTGGACCATTTGCTGATAAATGTTGTGCGTCATTCCTTCTTCTTAGATTAGTTAACCTGCAATTAGAGGAGTTTGTGGTTTAGAAGTTAACCGCAATGATGTTTCTTTGGTTTTGATCACTGATGCTTGATATATTTTTCTTGGTATCTTGGCAATATGATAGGTGGAGCAATAGCTATTGTCAAATATTGGTATTTGTTTACTGTTCTTATGCTTGAGGACAAGTAGGGTTTAGGTGTAGGGAGAATTGATAGGTTACGATTTTATCATTTATTTTATTATTAATTTTCCCTATTACCTGACATGATGTGAATCAATTATTAAATTCTACTCACTTTTTATAATTTGCATTTATTTTAGGGAGTAGAACGAAATTACCACAACCAAGGCCAATTTGACAGTCATCGGAAAAGAATTCAAGTAGCAGACGTCCAGGGGCATTTTTGAAATATGAGGATGTGACCCTCTTTGGTAATTTGGCGGAAGACAACATGGAAAGAGGATAAAAAGGCTGGAGTCTTCTTCGGTCTCTTCGTGGCCACGGACGCCGCACAGTAGCAATAGGAACTAGATATTAGATAGCTTTCCATTGACTTTTCTTGGGTAGTTTTTCTTTCATCGTATGATAGGACTTCTAGCTTAGCTTTTCTTTTGACTTTTCCTCTTTTCAGCTTATTGTGCTTTTGCTTCCATCGGATGTGAAGGCAAAGAAAAGCAATTGGGCATTCTTTGTAATCTTGACTTTTCCTTCATTGCCAAACCGAATTGAATTTTCTCAACTTCGGAGTCAATGGCCGCTACGGTTGCTTGGATCTCTTGTCGGCTTTATTCGTTAAAGATGAACTAAACTTCCTTTTCTAGTCAAGGAATAACTGAGGCTTTGGTTCGCCTAAAAATTGTGAGATCGATTTAATTTTATCTTTTTCTTTTATTTATTGATATTCGCATATTCTCTGATCACAGTGTTCATGGTTATTCAATTAATTGATTATCTTGGATCCGGATAATTATTTAATTTAGTAATCTATTGTCAAATGGGGCGTTAAATCTGTAATTGTTTAATTGCCCTGAAATAATGACAATTTGCATGATTGGATTTGTGTCAGGGGAATATGCGGGCTAACATAAAATAACCCTGGTAGTGCGTTATTTGGTTAGAACAGGGCTCCTCTAATACGTAAGGCAATTGGGTAATTAAATCTTACGGGAGTACCTAGAATTATTTCTCAATTAGAGTAGTGGTTAACGGGCGTACTTTAATCACCGACACAGTAAGGAAGGGTTGACTGTCATCGCTTGGTTGGCAGTTATAACCTATATATTAGTAAATAATTGGAATTGCCTTTGCATCGATAATCAATTAGGTGAACTATTGTTGAAGTTATTTCTTGTCTAGAACTTTAGTTATCATTAATCTAATTTTAGTGAATTGTCGTTTACTTTTTAGTTAGCTATTTGATTTTATTCGAACTGCTTAGTCATTGTCATTGCTACAAAAACCCTCCATTGTTAGTTTGAACTCCGAAAGAGACAAATATGCCCAGTCCTATGGATTCGACCCTGCTTATCACTATCTATAGAAATTAACTTTTGTTTGATCAGGTATTTATTATTGCACAGGCTCGACAACCTGTCACTTTAGTATCTCTATGGCAAGTTCAAGGTGCCCCATTTTACTTCCCACTTTGATCATTGTTAATTTTTCAACCGCTATTGCTAATATCTTGAGTTAATATTTTTACTAACTGCTGTGAGGATCCGAAAATTTTCTTATTTTTGTCATTTATTACTAGTTTATTTAAATAGTTATGCACTCATTTTCTTCGAATTATATAATTCAACTACTTAAAATCCATTTATATGGAAAACGCCTCTCTTATGTTTTTAAAGCGTTTTGTTAGAAAATTTACTTTTCGAAAACTCGTTCAGTTCGGAACAATGGGTACACGTTTTTCAAGGCTATATTTAAATCGAGAGTGTATTAATTTTGGAGAAGTAAGAATGATCAATAGTAGATTAAGAAAAGTTAATTTGAGATTTGAGGAGTTAAAACTCGACTCACGTGAGGACTCACAAAATTTATCTAATTTTAAACTCCAAATTCTAGCTCACGTAATTATTTACGTGACCATTTATTCTGAATATTATTTTCTAACCGCTTGAGACCTAATTACATTGATATATGACTTACTTATATTTTTAGAGTGGTTTCGTTTCAAAATTTAATTTCTGAAGGCTCACTAAGTGAAAAAAGTGAATACGCGATTGGAGTAAATAATTGAGTTGAGGATACAATAAGTTTGAAAAATTGGAGACTTGTACATTAGTCTCAAAATAGATATTTATATGCTTAAGTGCTCAATTATTAGTTAGTAATATTATCGTTATAAGAATTTCTTATAGATTTCGCTCTATCGCGTATAAATTGGAAGTATGCATTTTTACGCGCGCGATTAATTGAAGGACCTTAGATTTTTATTTTGGGACTACTAAGAGTGAATAATGATAATATGAATGTAAGTGCATTAGAGGTTTAGTGCACTAGTGCAACAAACTTACAAGGAATCGAGCACAAAACGCGCGCGTGCGTGCACTATTCCTAGTTGACTTTGAGGCAACTTTTGGCCACAACTTATAAAGCTTCTCACGGAAGCTTACCTTCAGCATTAGCTCTTCTTTTTCTGCTCCAAAGAGCCGACCAAGAGGAAGAGTAAAACAGCCTCAATTTCTTCTCAATTTCTTCACTAAACCTTTATCATTTCACCTCAAATTTCAACCGTAGTTAGCTCAACACTTGGAGATTATATCTAGCTAAGAAAAGGAGCTGCTGTCCGTGGTTTTTCTTGAGCACATTTGGACCGAAATTTCTGCTTGGTTCATCTAAACAAGTAAGAAACAATCAACCCTTGGAAACTCGATTTATGGAAGTAGTAGAGCGCATTTAAACTCATGCATACATATGGGTAGCTTGTTTATGTCAGAAAAATGGTTGTGTGGGCTTTATGAACTCCCACATTAGATATATAGACTGATTTGTGGTGTTTAGCTGGTAATAATGTTTATTTAGTGCATAAACTAGTGGATTAATGTTGGATAAACTAGTGGATTAATGTTTAAAGGTGGTGCAATAACTAAAAGTGACCATTTTGCCCCTGCTTTGTTCGAGCACTTTGGTGCAAAATTTTGAGGTTCTAATGGCTTGTTTATATTGTTTACATGTTATATTGAGTGTGCAAAAAGTTTCATTGAAAAATAACATGATTTGGTCACCCAAATATATTGATTTCGAAAGCTTAGAAAACTGGAAAATGGTTCCCGTAACTGCCCAGGCAGTCTTTTTCTTTCGGTTATAACTTTTTACTCCGATGTCGAAATCGAGTACCATTTATGGCACTGGAAACTAGAAATTCCCAGATTTCCAATGGTATGAAATGCACATTCTGATTCCACTTGAGCAGTCTGTGCCAATCATTTAAACATGACTGCCCTGTTTCTCGTGTACATTGGAACCTTGTTTTGAACAGCGAGTTAATGCTAAAAAATAATCTAGTTGTGAACAGATTTTGAAAATGATTTCTCCTGTGAACTTGTAGTCTTATGAATCTAGTTTTCAACACCACCAACCATGCTCAATTTCAAATTAAATTGAGTAAATTATGACCAGATTTCTAAACCGACTCTGTAGGCGAAAACCCTCATTATGGGCAGATTGTAACCAATATTGATTTGTGTCTTGCTATTTGAAAGTTTTGGTGTAAATCACCTACCAAACACATCTTGGATGATTATTAGACCTTTTCAACACCAATGAACCATGTTCGAGGAATTTTCCTTGGCCAAATGCTTGAAAACGGAAAAACGGAAGTCCAAGGCAGATTCGCCTTGGAACTCCTTAGAATTTTAGTGGTTTTGTTAACCATCTTTCCGTACGTATTTTTCTACAACATTTTTCAGAGAAATAGTCCCTATATGATGGTATTATACTGCTAAATTTGGTACCATTTTGAGTCCGTTTCACTGCTCAACTAAACTTCCAAAGTTCCTAATTTGAGTTTGGAAAAACCCTTGATTAACAAGAAAATCTTAGTAATTTTGAGCTACCATATCTTGGTGCTCAAAACTCCGAATCTTGTTCCATTTGTTTTGTTTTAAACTTGGATTGCAACTCTAATATAGTTCTAAATTTCAGAGGTTAGTTCAGATCAAGTGAATTTTGCCGAATTTTCAAAATTGGCCAAAAACGAACTTAAACCTATCTTCAATGCCCCAGAACAGCAACTTTGAGCTAATTTTTGGATACCTTCCGTTTGGAATCATGGAAAATTGTCTTCTAAGAACTTTTAGAACTTGGGAAGCATTTTCCAATGATACCATGTTTTCCAATTTTGGACATTCAGGGAGTGAGTTATGATTTTTCAAAGAATGCCCCAAAAATCAAAAATTCTTGACCGGATTGTGACGTGGCCTCTTCACTTCGATTTTGATCGTTCATCTGAAAATTTATTTACATGATTTCATACTTACTTGTTTCCATCCAATGATTTTTAAGGATAAAAGTTAGATTTTTCTTGGGTTTTTGAACCCCACCTTTGAACTCGATTTACAAAGAAATTAATGCTCGTTTTTGCGATATCTTCTAGATTGTACCAGTGTACGATCTTTCATGATAGTTGGGTCTTGTGATTGATGGTTCATTATCAATTACTAATTGCTTAGGTGCTCAAGGAGACTTTCAAGAGGATCTCGTGGGGACAACCTAAAGGCTTAATTGCACACTCATTCTCATATTTTGATTGGTGAGTGTCAAGTGCATAAACTTATTGTTAAATAGTTATATGTTTCTTATCTGTTTTATGAATTTGCAATTTTGAGACTAGGGTATACTTTATTGCACCCGTTCTCTTTCAAATGAAATTATATTCGTATTTTGCTATGAGAATTTATATCCGATTTGTACATAGTAATGTGGATGTGATTCGAATTTGTGATTCGTGTTTGTGATTCGTATTTGTAATTCCTATTTGGAATCGTCGATTCGAGCGTTGTTTATCGACTTATATTCGTATTTGTATTTATATTCGGGGGACGCCCAAAGTCGTTGGTTAACTTTGCGAATTGAGCCAGCATGGGCTTGGTCGATAAGCTTAGCAAACCATGAGATATTCGTAGAGGATGATCTATTGGAGAGATCTTGCTCAGCATTACTCGTGTAGTATTGCCATGATACTCGAGTAAAGGGGGTGTAATGGTGACGGGATTCGAAAAAAAGTGATGTATCTATGGATTTGATACTTATGTGGTTGACGGAGTGTCAACATGAGTTGTGATCAAGACTTTAACTCGACTACGTGGAATTTAACTCCTGAGAGCTACAATATCCTTGAATTGTTTCTGTTTAATTTTCCTAATCAAAATGTGAATTATTCAAAGTTAATAGCTTTACTTACAATGTAAGTGTTGTTACTGCTTGGATTATGTGTTTGCATGTGTGTTTCTTGGCCTCACTGAGTATTGGCTCATCTCATTAGTTTGTTTTCCTTAACAGGAATGGAAAAATTGAACTTCGGAGGAACCCCTTTTGATATATTTTGGTATTAGGGTTTCAAATGTTTTGGCTGGACTTGTGATTGTTGTATAGTTTGGGGAACTGATGTATCTTTTGGAAACTTGATGTAAGGATTGAATAACTGATGTATTTTGAACTCGTGGTGTGAGCCTTGGATGGCTGATTATGGAAGCGACTTTTCTTTATTTGGCTTGTATTAATTTTTAAGTATCGATAAACTTGAATCGATTTGTCTGGAGCCCGGGCGAGAGTTGGGCAGGCATCCCGCGGATGCCCTTGGATTCGCCCTTGGGAGAAATGGGGGCGTCACAGTTGGTATTGGAGCTTAGGCTTCAGATCCTTGTAGTTTATCCTAGGCTTGAAGTTTAGGATGCCGGACTGTGGGACTGGTTTGAAAGTTAAGTGACCACTTGTTGGGATAAAAATCAGAGCCGCTTCGCATGGTATCTGCGTGGGGTGAGTTTGGGCCAAATGGTGTTATGGTGCTTATCATACGAATGAATAAAGGCTTAAGTACTCTTTTAGAGTGTAAGTTATAAATCATGAATGTGATAGGTATAAATTCCTTATCTTGATACTTAGGGAAGATTAGATATGTATGTTGGGTAATAATCTCAAATGTGGTGATTTATTCTTGGGACTGGCTAACTCGAGATGTGAATTATTTTATTTCGGATTCTTGTACCCGAAAGCTTAAGAGTTGAGGGCAATATTAAGAACTTGAGATCTCCATTTGCGGGGAAAAGAACGAATCAATATTTCACGTGAATAGTTATAGAAAAATCAATAGTCATTTGGCTAAGGTGGCACAATAATTGAAAGAGGGAGGTAGAGAAAGATGGATGGATCGTCCTATGTAACTTAGTAGGATCATAGTGCCTGATATGAGTTGGAAATGAACGAGAAGATCAAACCTACCAGTGTTATAAAGGATTGACTTAGTTGGGGGTGATACTAGAGCCAAGGCCATGGTATTTTTGTTTAATTGTGTGGCCTACTTTTGAGGCGCTTGACTTTAATTTAGTCGTACATGACTAAAAGTTCTATTGTGGCACTTGCATGCTATATTTTTGTAATACTCTTCCCCCTCCCCTCGACTTGCTAAATTGCATGAACTTTAAAGTATTAATACATGTTAATTTTTGTTATCTCTGATGTTTTCAAGATCAACTCTTTTTTTAAGAAATTCCTCGTGTGATCACTGTTATTTCTTGCATTAGGCACCATTAAAATTATGGAAGGACGAAGGAGTGGATGAGGTCGTGGGCGAGGGTCTAGGCAATCCCATTCTCAAGGGGATGAACAAGGATCGGCAACTGGACCGACCCAAGGACAAAAGAATATAGAGGTTAACCAAATGACTACTGCCATTAATAGGATGACTGATACCCTTGAGCGGTTAGCCGAGAGACAGGGTCCAGGACCACTTAACCAGCCCGGAGGTCAGGATAGAGGGGAAGATAGGGCTTTGGAGAGATTCCTGAAGTTTAAGCCGCCTAAGTTCACTGGAGAGCCCGATCCCGAGGCAGCTGAAAACTGGTTAGAGAGAATGACCAATATATTCGCCGCCTTAGACTATACCGAAGATAGGTGAGTGAATTTTACAACTTTCCAATTTGAGAGAGTGGCATGTGCTTGGTGGGATTTGATATTCTTCTAAATTTCTTCACTAAACCTTCATCATTTCACCTCAAATTTCAACCGTAGTTAGCTCATCACTTGGAGATTACATCTAGCTAAGAAAAGGAGCTACTGTCCGTGGTTTTTCTTGAGCACATTTGGACCGAAATTTCTGCTTGGTTCATCTAAACAAGTAAGAAATGATCAACCCTTGGAAACTTGATTTATGGAAGTAGTAGAGCGCATTTAAACTCATGCATGCATATGGGTAGCTTGTTTATGTTGGAAAAATAGTTGTGTGGGCTCTATGAACTCCCACCTTGGATATATGGACTGATTTGTGCTGTTTCGCTGGTAATAATGTTTATTTAGTGCCTAAACTAGTGGATTAATGTTGGGTTGTTGATAGAAACTCAAGGTGGTGCAATAACCAAAAGTGATCATTTTGCCCCTATATTGTTCGAGCACTTTGGTGCGAAATTTTGAGGTTCTAATGACTTTTTTATGTTTTCTACATGTTATATTGAGTGTGCAAAAAGTTTTATTGAAAAATAACATGATTTGGTCTCCTAAATATGTTGATTTCGAAAACTTAGAAAACTGGAAAATGGTTCCCGTAACCCGTAAAATGGAAAATGGGCAGTCTTTTTCTTTTGGCTATAACTTTTTACTCCAATGTCAAAATCGAGTGCCATTTGTGGCACTGGAAACTAGAAATTCTCAGCTTTCTAATGGTATAAAAGGCACATTTTGATTCCACTTGAGCAGTCCGTGCCAATTATTTAAACATGACTGGCCTGTTTCTCATGTACACTGGAACCCTATTTTGAACAGCGAGTTAATACTCAAAAATAATCAAGTTGTGAACAGATTTTGAAAATGATTTCTCCTATGAACTTGTAGTCTTATGAATCTAGTTTTCAACGCCACCAACCATGCTCAATTCTGAATTCAATTGAGTAAATTATGACAAGATTTCGAAACCAACTCTGTAGGCGAAAACCCTCATTATGGGCAGATTGTAACCAATATTGATTTGGGTCTTGCTATTTGAAAGTTTTGGTGTAAATCACGTACAAACACATCTTGGATGATTATTAGACCTTGTCTACACTAATGAACCATGTTTGAGGAATTTTCCTTGGCCAAATGCTTGAAAACGGAAAAACAGAAGTCCAAGGCAGATTTGCCTTGGAACTCCTTAGAATTTTAGTGGTTTTGTTAACCATCTTTCCGTACGTATTTTTCTATGAAATTTTTCAGAGAAATAGTCCCTATATGGTAGTATTATACTACTAAATTTGGTACCATTTGGAGTCGTTTCACTGCTCAACTAAACTTCCAAAATTCCTGATTTGAGTTTGGAAAAACCCTTGATTAACAAGGAAATCTTAGTAAATTTGCGCTACCATATCTTGGTGCTCAAAACTCTGAATCTCATTCTATTTATTTTGTTTTGAACTTGGATTGTAACTCTAATAAAGTTCCAAATTTCAGAGGTTAGTTCGGATCAAGTGAATTTTTCCAAATTTTCAAAATTGACCAAAAACCAACCTAAACCTGTCTTCAATGCCCCAGAACAGCAACTTTGAGCTAATTTTTGGATACCTTCCGTTTGGAATCATGGAAAATTATCTTCTAAGAACTTTTAGTACTTTGGAAGTAGTTTCCAATGATACCATGTTTTCCAATTTTGGACATTCAAGGAGTGAGTTATGATTTTTCAAAGAATGCCCCAAAAATCGAAAATTCTTGATCGGATTGTGACGTGGCCTCTTCACTTCGATTTTTATCGTTCATCTGAAAATTTATTTATATGATATCATACTTACTTGTTTCCATCCAATGATTTTTAAGGATAAAAGTTAGATTTTTCTTGGGTTTTTGAACCCCACATTTGAACTCGATTTACAAAGAAATTAATGCTCGTTTTTGTGATATCTTCTAGATTGTACCAGTGTACGATCTTTCATGACAGTTGGGTCTTATGAGTGATGGTTCATTATCAATTACTAATTGCTCAGGTGCTCAAGGAGACTTTCAAGAGGATCTCGTGAGGACCACCTAAAGGCTTAATTGCACACTCATGCTCATATTTTGATTGGTGAGTGTCAAGTGCATAAACTTATTGTTAAGTAGTTATCTGTTTCTTATCCGTTATATGAATTTGAAATTTTGAGACAAGGGTGAACTTTACAGCACTCGTTCTCTTTCAAATGAAATTATATTCGTATGTTGCTGTGAGAATTTATATCCGATTTGTACATAGTAATGTTGATATAGGCAACCCTAGGGGAAGACCCTCCTAGAACCTCCCAACCTTGTGATCATCAGAGTTGGATCTTTTCTCCCAACAGAAATTGAACTCGATTGTTCTCATGAACTCAAGACCTCTGACACACAAAGGTAATTAGCAACCTTAAGCAAATAAGGATGGATGAAGCGACACCACGATTAGGGAACAAGCTAATCGATAAAGTCTGATTTGAATCCTAAGCCATGAACTCAAGAATTCAAGAGTAAGTTCGATTAAGAACTTGAAGGAAATTTCTCACGATTTCTGGTTGTAATAATCTGTCTTTTACTCTTACAAGAGGTGCCTTTTTATAGGCTAAAACTAGGGCAAAATCCGGCCCACATAAACCTGGAAGAGATTCGGTCCGCATAAAAGAGCTTAAAGAGCTAGCTCTTTAAGGCTTTCCGATAAGGCCCGATAAGTAATAAAATACTCAACGCTTAACAACTACTAAACGGGACAGTCTTAAAACAACTACCAACTAAGCTAACAAGTATGAGATCACTCCATTACTTCAAACGTACAAGTGAACAAAGTAACTTCATGATCCATCAAATCTTCAAACTTAGCTTGTTCCTTGCTTGTATGGTGAATGATCAAGGCTCGTAAAGCTTCCTTCACCTTCTTGGTTCTTGATCTTGTCATCGGACCGTCAATGTGGACCAAAGGATCCTTGACCCAAGGTTGAAGTTAATTATTGCACACCCGTATCCGCATCAAATGTGGATGTGATTCGAATTTGTGATTCGTGTTTGTGATTCGTATTTGTAATTCCTATTTGGAATCGTCGATTCGAGCGTTGCTCATCGACTTATATTCTTATTTGGATTCGTATTCGTATTCGGGGGACGCCCAAACTCGTTAGCGAACCATGAGATATTCGTAGAGTATGATCTATTGGAGAGATCTTGGTCGACATTACTCGTGTAATATTGCCATGATATACTCGAGTATTATCAAAATTTTGATGAGCGGGCCTGGTAAAGGGGGTGTAATCCCCATCAACAATCGCAACATGAAAAATGAAACTTTCAAAGGAAGCCTAGGATGCCAAATCCTCTCAAATACCATCGACGTGTTATGGGCTTGTCTAATATCCCGAAAAACTAAATTTAGAGAGAATTTTCCAGAAGTCGTGGACATCCAAATCACTTAGGCTTCACCCCCTTCTTCCCTCTGTTTTCAAACTCGGACCGGACCGGCCGGTCGAACCGGGAACCGGCAAGGTAGCCGGTCCGAGTCACATTTAAAAACCGGAAATTTAAAACCCGGTCAAAGCCGGTAAAAAACCGGGTTTGACCGGGAAAAAACCGGTTTTTCCGGTTCAACAGTAACTTTTTTTAAAAAAATTCAAACTTTTTAATATTATGTTTTGACCCCCTAAATTGTTAAAACTTATTGATATACCTCAAATATTTGATACTTTATAAATATTGTCCTAAAATTTGATGTTATTTTTCAATTAAATTCATAATTTTAATTCTAAACTTGTTAATATTTATTAAATAATATAAATTGCTACTTGATTGTTCTAATTTCTTTGTATTTTCTTGTTAAATATATTTGAAACATCAAATATATATGGATATACCTTTATTAATATAAATATATTATTAGATATTATATATATAATATTTTAATTTTTAAATAATTTTTATTTATGACGTCATCCGGTTCGACCCCTATCGACCCCCGGTCGAACCCATTGACCCCTGACCCCTGACCTCGGCCGAGTCGCTATCCGGTCCGGTTCTGAAAACATAGCTTCTTCCGGGACAGGGTGGTCTAGAATGGAGGGCACCATTTCGTTTGGCAATGTCTGACATAACATATTTACATCCCAATGCCCATTGATAATGAAATTTTCGAACAATAAATTTGGGACAACCGTTGCTCGGAGGAACAAAGCACCATCCCCCAACCAATTGTCGTACAAAAAATGACATGCTCCGTATTTGACTACCCATAGCATAGAGAGCTCTACTTGTCGACTCACATTCAATATCTTCCGCCAGAGCGCCGAGTCCATTGCCCTGAGTTCTACCTGACAAGGATGGAGATGCCTACAGTATTTTGCTTTCATGAACATAGCCTACAACGACAACCCTTTTCTGAAATTCCACCAAAGTTTGAATGAGAAGGCTGTATAGACGTCCTGTATCCTTCGGAAGCCTACTCCTCCCTCCTCTACCGGATAACACATGTGAGACCACCATATCCAGTGAAACTTGGACTCCTCGATTGATGATCCCCATAGAAAGTTCAAGAGAGCTTGTTCAATAGTTCTAAATACCTTACCCGGTATCACTGTAGCTAACATCAGATGTACTGGCATTGATGCCAGTACATGCTTAATTAGCACTATCTTGCCTCCAAAGGAGAGCAGTCTTGATTTCCATGACATAATCCTTGCTAGAATAGATTGACATACTTCCCCAAAATGTGATGATTTGCACCTTCCAAAATAGAGCTGGGAAGCCTAGATAACGTATGGGAAATGAGTTCCGGGCAAATGTAGTGATACGTTCGATCACCCGTCGTCTCGCCATTGACATTGACGAATGAGCTAAGTAGCTGCTTTTTTCCACATTTATCAGCTGTCCCGAACACCTTTGATACACCTCTAACACCTGCATGATAGCTTTTAAAGAATAAGAGGATCCGTTTGAAAATATGAGAACATCATTCGCAAAAGCCAAATGAGTTATATGAGGACATGCATACGGGACTTTGAAACCCACATAACTCGATTGCATGACAAGGTTATTCAAACCTCTAGACAACGCCTCACCTCCTATAATGAATAACGCAGGTGATAGTGGGTCACCCTGACGGAGTCCTCTCGTAGACTTAAAAAAATCATACGAAGACCCATTTATAATGACCGAGAACCAGACATTAGATAGCAATCTCCATACAAAATCAATAAATATTTCCCTGAATCCAAATTTCCTCAGAATACCAATAATATGACCCCATGCCACCCAGTCATATGCCTTAGACATATCAAGCTTCATTACCACATTGCCATCTCTAGTCTTTTTCCCAATACCCGATATTACCTCCTGAGCAAGCAGAAAGTTTTCTGATATATTACGACCTTTGACAAAACCTGTCCACTGGGGAGAGATAATTTTTGGCAGTACACAAGCCACTCTATCTGCTAAGATACGGGATAGCACCTTGTTGAAGAAGTTACACAAACTGATGGGCCTAAATTGAGAAAAATCCTGAGGGTTTGGCATCTTTGAAATTAATATAATGGAAGTAGAGGTGATGAATCGAGGCAATTCTGCACCACAGAAGAAACTAAGTACCGCCTTGTAGACATCTTGGGCGACCACTTCCCACGCGTATGTAAAAAATTTGCCTGTGAATCTATCACTGTCCCCATCCATTGACCTTACAACTCGATAGACCTCCTCAATCGAAGGTCCTACCTCCAATTTTACATTGTCCTTCTCTAAGATCATGGACGGAATTAGATGCCACATTTTAGAAAACGATTCCAAAGAGCCCGTGAAGAGATCAGAGAAATAATTGATTGCCTCACTTGCTATATCAGCATTTGTTTCCACCCAATCACCATTAGATTTTTTGATGCGGTGTATCATTCCTTGAACCCGTCTCTGTCTTATTACCGCATGAAAATACTTTGAGTTTCGATCTCCGTGTCAAAGCCATTTTACCTTGGCCTTTTGACTCCAAAATTGTTCTTCAATTGACAATGCGTGTCGACCTGGCACTCCTCCGAAACATCATGATCCACAGCCTCCTCTGCCCATTGAACCGCATCTTCCGCAGATCGAACAGCATCAAATATGTTCCCAAAATGTTTTTTGTTCCAAGCTTGAATAGCCCTCCTGGTTGTCAATAATTTAGAGCATAAAATACGTAACGGAGATCCATCCACTTCTTGATTCCAAGCTTGTCGAATCACATCCAAGAGTTCTGGTTTAGTCATCTAGACATTCAAGAATCAGAAGGGCCTTGGTTTATTATCCGATCGAGCTGTAAAAGAAATCTTTAGTGGAGCTTGATCCAAGGGATGTCTTGCCAGGTGAAGCATAGAAATGGAGTCTGAGCGATCCAAGCAATCTCCATTAATTAAAAACCTATCCAATCTCTTCGAAATCCGGGCTCTACCTCTCCGATTGTTAGACCACGTGAAACTAGGTCCTGAAAAGCCTATATCAAAAAACCCAGCCTCCTTCATGAAAGACATAAAATCTGCCCTCTCCGCTATAGCAAATGGATGACCCCCCTTTTTTTCATGAGGAGCCAAAATAACATTAAAGTCACCCCCAATACACCAAGGAATAGAATTAGGCTTATCATTTAATAAGTTGAACCATAATTCTCTGCGCTCCTCCACTGAACACTTTGCATGGACAAAAGACATGATAATTGGGCTAGGGATCAACGGATTTTGGACATCTATAGAAATATGCTGGTCCGAACTCCCAACAATGGAACACACAAAAGGACTACTATAGAATACCCAAATATCTCTAGAACAGTTAACAAAAACATAATCAAATAATAATCGTAGACGGATGGACTCATTGTAGGACTTTTAGTGAAATTCATATAGTATGAAGTGTCTTTATTTAACATATTCTAACAAAAATGTGTGTTAATTGTAATGATAGGTATGGTTAGACAACTAAGTATCAATTAGAATTCATTTACATTAAGTCATCCTATGTTGGTGCAATGCCCCCAAAAAGTAATAAAAGGGTGCAGTGCATGTTGTTATTAGTTAATTATTATGTGGTGAAATGTGCCAACATCCCATTCACTTTGTAAGCGATGCTAGTTTTGTGATGTATAATTTCTACGCAGACCAAAAAGTGTGGTTGTAGGTTCAAAGATGGTCAAGCATTAGGAAATACTAGATGATTTACTCTTTTTTCTCAAGTTTTAGGATTAAATATAAATTGATGGTACTATTTCCTTTTTTATTTTAGAAATATTGGCGAGTGTTGAGGTTTCTTTGTTGGAATGCCTTTACTATCTCTATGGCAAGTTCAAGGTGCCCCATTTTACTTCCTACTTTGATCATTGTTAATTTTTCAACCACTATTGCTAATATCTTGAGTTAATATTTTTACTAACTAATCCTTGAGAAAAGGTAATATATTCATTGCATTGTTTAAATGTAGATTACATAGCATCTGAGAGATTAATGAAGCAAAGAAGACATGATCTTTTCCAAGTTATCAGCTTAAAAGATTAATGTCTTTAGACATGTTTCATTTATAAAATGCATGAATTTGTTTAGATTGTTGTCATATAATTTCTTACTAGATTTATTAGTTAGTGACTAGTTTTTATGGAGAAACTTTCATTTTCTTGAGTTGTAATTAATTACCCGGATCAATAAGAGTACTTTGATTTTTAATTTCAAATTATTTTTTTTATTTTCTTAATTTTTTAGTGGCATTTCAAAGTGACAGGAAAGTTTTAAATAGTGGCATTTAAAGTTGTATCAAAACTTAACTTGATGGCATTCGCAAGTACCCAAAAAAAAAAAATGACATTGTGGCATCTTCTCATGACACATATCCCTAGGACAATGAAATGTTAAAATGTTATCGTAATAACTCTTTTGTGGCACTTTTCAAGTGTCACTAGACTATAGTGGCAGTGATATTGCCGACACTCGGGGGAAATGCCATTAGATTAAAAATTGTCACTAAAACATATAAAAAGAGGCATTTTTGAGTGTCATTAAATGGTAATTTTCTTGTAGTGATGAGTGATATTCGCATTCCTATGTTAGCCTTTCTCACATTAATCTATTCACTCAATGAAATGCCATCAGCGAATGCAAAAGAGTAATTTGGGAGTTCAAGTATCACTTTCGTATTCCTAATTACATGTATATAATGGTTTTATATGTTTAAGAAGATAACTTTTGAAAATATATGAACTTAATTAGTAGTTTCAACTTCATAGATAAACGATTATATATATTTTAAGAAGATTAATAGCAATTCTCCACTTACCTCCACATCGAAGATTATATGTATGTATGACCAAGTATTTAAATTTGAATTTGACAGATAAAAATGAAATAATTGATCAAAAAATCTGCTCATTTGAAGACAGTAGCTAGGCTCAAGATAATGGACTCCTTGTTTGACTTGACTTCAGCAGACTCTATGCGCCTGACAGAATAACAAACAAAATTGATAAACAAATGAGCCAGACTCAGAGACGCCGAAGGTGAAGAGTAACTGCTAAACTGGTGGTAGAGTGACGAACTCAATGAAACTTTCTCCTTATAATTCCATGGATTAACCCTTCACTGCACTGATCCTGCAGTGTACTCGAGACAAGTCCACGAAGGGATCCATCGCGTGAACCTATTCAAGTTGTGTCGAGTACTATGGCTTGAAATCATGCTGGTTAAACTACTTTCACCAGAACGAAAAAGAAATAGATGGTAAATTTCCTTTTGGTAATCTATTAATTTAGATTTTGCAATCTCTGTAGTTCCAAAATAGTCACTTTTACTTCCTCCTAGTTTAGGTTAGAGCGAAGCAGTTTTCTGCCCAATTTGACTGCACAAGAGGTAAAGTTTCTCATTTGACATTTCTTAATATCTAACCACTTTTAATTTCCTTTTCTTTTAAGGAAAAGTCGGCAGGCTGCAAATTAAAGTAGGTTGAGGTGATCCAGCCATCATTGTTGTGAATATCCCCAAAAAAAAAAAAAAAATTTACAGCACTTTAGAAAAGTCCAAGTAGTACCAAGCCTTGAGTTCAAATCATCCCAATAAACTTTTTAGAAAATATGTTTTTTTGATATTTTGTTTGGTGTACAAGAAAGTAGTCTTTTTTTTAAGCATACAAGAAAGTAGTCTTAATTCAACCCTCTTGACATCAAGTCATGAATCCTTGTAAATTGTAGTATGGACCTATGCTTAAGGACAATCTCACATTAGATGTGGCCCTCACATAGGACCAAAATGCTGGTAAGGTTTTTGTTTGCTTTTTAATAATTGGGAGCACATATATTACCCCCAACTGTGTTATATATGGGGCCCGTTTAGATTAGAAGGGTGTAGTGGCACCCACTTCAAATTTTTTAAATTCAAATGTGTAAGATCAAGACCTTCAAGACTTACAAATTACAAGTTTACAACTCAGAGAGAAATTTATATCCCTTCAGGTGGTCCAAGTTAGTTCTAAGCTATTAGTATGACAGTCCAACAATACTTAGTTATGACTTAAACCTTTTTAAACTGGTAGACAATATCAAATATAAAACCATTTGAACTTATAATCCCCCTCTTAAGTAGACAATAACAGCTTGGCATGGGAGTGCGACTGATTACCTACCCATGAATAAGTTAATCCTTGTTTAGTCTCTTCTCTGCCAGTTGTAGTATCAATTATGTCGGTGTAATATTTCCTCAAACGTAAAGGTACTCGATGAGTATTATTGATGGTTGATGTACAAATTATGTGTACCATTTTACGTTGTATGATAATTGCAAAGTAGATCCTATAACAAAATATACCAAACTTTTGGATGAATCTACAACACATATATCAACCTTCTGGACCGAACCTGGCCTCTACCTGTATCCATTGTTTTACAAAAACATGATCTTATTCAAGTTATTAGCTTAAAAGATTAATGTCTTTAGACATGTTTCGGTTGTAAAATGTATAAATTTGTATAGATTGTTGTCATATAATTTCTTACTGGATTTATTAGTTAGTTGTGACTTCTTTTTATGGAGAAACTTTCATTTTCCTGAGTTGTAATTAATTACCAGGATCAATAAGGGTAATTTGATTTTTAATTTCAAATTGTTTTTTTACTTTTCTTAATTTTTTAGTGGCATTTCAAAGTGACAGGAAAGTTTTAATATAGTGGCATTTAAAGTTGTATCGAAACTCAAATTGATGGCATTTGCAAGTATCATAAAATAATGATGTAGTGGCACCTTGTCATGACACGTATTCCTGATATAATGGAATGCTAAAATGTTACCATAATAACCCAGTGGCACTTAAGGATGACAATGGAGGCGGATGCCTGCGGGGCTAATGGGGTAGGGGGCGGGGGTATTATAATAAATTAGTTATAAAATTTTAATCTAATGGCGTTTCCCCTGAGGTTTTTTTGATAATTTGTTTGGTGTACAAGAAATTAGTTTTAATTCAACCCTCTTGACATCAAGTCATGGATACTTGTAAATTGTAATATGGACCTATGCTAAAGGACAATCTCACATTAGATGTGGCCCTCCAATAGGACCAAAATGCTGGTAAGGTTTTTGTTTGCTCCTTAATAATTGGCAACACAAATATTACACCCCCCCCCCCTCCCCAACACACACACACACACACCTGTGTTATATATGGGGCTAGAGGGAAGGTCCGTTTAGATTAGAAGGGAGTAGTGGCACACACTAAGTTTTTTTAATTCAAAGGTATCAAGACCTTCGACTTACAAGTTACAACTCAGAGAGAAATTTTATATCCCTTCAGGAGTCCAAATTGGTTCTAAGCTGTTAGTATGACAGTTCAACAATACTCAATTATGACTTAAACCTTTTTAAACTAGTAGACAATATCAAATTTAAAACCATTTGAACTTATAATCCCCCTCTAAGTAGATAATTATATCAACTTGGCTTGGGAGTGCGACTGATTATCTGCCCATAAATAAGTTAATCCTTGTTTAGTCTCTTCTCTGCCAGTTGTAGTATCAATTATGTCGGTGTAATATTTCCTCAAACGTAAAGGTACTCGATGAGTATTATTGATGGTTGATGTACAAATTTTGTGTACTATTTTACGTTGAATGATTGCAAAGTAGATCCTATAACAAAATATGCCAAACTTTTGGATGAATCTACAACACATACATCAACCTTCTGGACCGAACCTGACCTCTATCTGTATCCATTTACAAAAAAAAAAAAAAAAAAAAAAAACTTTTTCATCATCAGGGGAGATGTGCGACTTAAGAAGCAGGAGGGGGCAAGGAATTTGAATCCAAAATCTCGAATTTCTGGCGTTTTAATTTTAACCATTCAACTAAGGTCTTCTCAGCATCTATATCCATGTTTTTATATAAAAATTTTTCTGTTTTATGCAAGTTGATCTACCATAATAATAGCAATCCCCTAACGGGCGAACTTTTACCTACTCTATTATTAGGCCAAGTTAATATGGAATCTACATAGTGATAATTGTATGTGTGTTTCATTCCAAATTGAACATTTTATTTCATTTTCCCTACCTTTCAGCAAAACTGACACTAGATTAAAGCATCTTCATTTGGATTGGAAGCATGCACAAATGTTCTTGGAGTTACAATTATTTTATTTTAATTTTTATTTATTCTTCAAATATGTAGTCTCCGTACTTCTTAGATATGTTCTTTGATATTGGTGTATGATTGATGATGTAACTTTTGTCATTAGTGCAAATTTTAAGAAAATTATGATGAGTGTGTTTGGATAGGAGATTATTTGAAATAATTATTATAACACTTTTTATGATATGATGTATGTAAGATAAAAAAGTTATTAGGAACATATAGAGTTGATTGAAAATTATAATTATGATGCAAGTAAAATAATATTTTGATAAAAAAATTGATATCCAAACACACATTATTTTTATTGTGAGTTGAGTTTGGGCTTACCTAAGTCTAGCTCAAAAATCTCAATTGACACGCCTAATCATGGGACCATTTAAGTGCTATTGATTGCTAAGACTGACTTGATGCTAGGGCTGCAAATTAAACGAGCCGAGTCGAGTCGAATTTTGGCTTAATTGAGCCGAGTCTTGACTTAATTTTATTGAACTCGAGCTCGACGAGCTGACAATTTCAAGCTCGAGCTCGAGCTCGAAAAAAATAAAAAATAAAAAATGTATTTTTTAAAAAATAAATAAAATAATATTTTCTTAATAAATAATAAAATATTAAGAATATATATGTAATTTTACTATTAAAATAAAAAAAATATATACTTAAAATAAAAAAATAAAAAATATATGTACTTAAATAAAAAAAATAAAAAAATATATATATACTCGAGCTCGTAAGCCGGCTCGCAAGCTAACGAGTTTAATATTTTGAGCTCGAGTTCGAGCTCGATTTTGATTAGTGGCTCGATTCATTTGCAGCCCTACTTGATGCCATGCTGGTTTAATTTAACACTACCTTCTCGAGAACAGAGGAAAAAGAAGAAAAGAAAAAGAAGAAAGTCAATTTCTTTCCAACAGTAAAATATTAAAAAAAAAGTCTATTTTTGCAACATAATTTCTCTATAATTTCAAAAAGGCTCTTCACTTCTTTTTCCAAGTATATCGAGCTAAGCTATTTAGTATTTTGTTCAATTCGACTACACAAAAGATATAATTTGTTTTTCTTTTTCCTCAAAATCTTTTAGTAGGAAATGAATGAGATTTAATAAATAGGAAAAAAGAAGGAGGATCTCAACTTAATTATTAGACCAAGGTCTCGTGAGCAATGCAATTTGTTATTACTCATTAGACATCTATTATTATTTTTAGTTTTTTTCATTTCCTTTCCTTTTAGAGTAGGGTGGCTGAGATGGCACTGTCATGGTGGCAAATTGAAGCACGCCAGTGGCACTGTCAACTGTCCCCCCAACTGCCAACCCCGGCCACCACAATCCGTCCGTATTAGCGATGATGACGTTAAATGCATTATGGGCACTAGTAGCCTGCCGTGTTCAATTTAAGCCACCAATAAGGAGGGGACTGATTTATAAAATATTTATCTTTCCAGATAACTAAAAAATTCCTCTTGGAGTTAATTCTATGTTGCGCCGTTTAACTATAGTTGAATCCCTAGTTTGGTACCTAAACTTGAAAATGAGACACTTTTATATCTAAAACGTAAAATCTATTGAATTTAAGTGAAATTTTTCACTGTTTAGTTCTAAATATATATATATATATATATAAAGTATCCTATTTATGAATAAAATTTGTTCTACTTTAGTTCTTAAAGCATATATAAGATGTATCTCACTTAAATATAAAATATGTCCTATTTCCGTCAACCATTTTACTTAAGCAGAAAAATTTTATTTTTTTAAGAAATAAAGTATTCCACTTTAAAATTTAGAAATTAAAGTGAAAATACAAATATAGTTGAAGAGTGAAAATTGGAATTAACCGTTGCTCTTGTGATTTGAAGTGTCTAGTCTTCACGTATCATACTCAATTGATGGAAGCCTTAAACAATGCTCCCAACGATCAGTGTGCTAATGCTCATTGCTCTAACCTTATCATCACATCTTGAAATTATAAGAGATATCCTCTAGGGGCTACCCTTTTTTGCAAGATAATCATCTGCAGGGTCCTTCTGAAGGTTTCTGCAACCTTGTAACAGATATCTGTTCCCATATTCACCTTCTAATTATACTTTTATTCGCCCAACTTATGCCCAAAATGGACATCAAGTACAAAACCAACGCAGCAATTAATATATGTGAGAGATAGAATCCAAGAGAAACACATTGAAATCATGGAAATAACTTGAGCTTTGTGACCCTAGCTAATATAAGAAGAAGGGTTATCTGATTATCCAATACCCCCATTTTTTTTTTTTGGTCAAACCAATACCCCATTTAAATGGTGAGTTTTTTGGTTTTTTGTATAAAATTTTGTTGTAATTTACTATAAAATTTGTGAAAAAACTTCTGTATAGTTAGGTATTTAAGAAATATGAAAAAAAAAATTTCTTTTTTTAAAAAATTTTTTTTTTCTTTTCTCTCCCCCCCCCGGGCCCCAAACACATTGTCCCTCCTTCCTCTTCCCTCCCCACAACCACCACTCTACTCCCTCCACTGTCGACCACTACCAGCACTCCACTCCAGACTCATAGGACGAAGAAAGTGAAGGGCAATTACTAAACTGTCTGAGAATTGTAGGATTCAATTTTAATCCTTATTAAATCTTCCTGGATACAACCTCTCAATAGTCAACTGTTTTCTGTCGTGAACCTGCTGCGTTTTTGTAGCACTTTAGAAAAGTCCAAGTAGCACCAAACTTTAAGTCTAAATTATTTGAAAACTTTTTAGTACGTTTTTTTTTGTATTTTGTTTGGACTAAATGAAAGTAGTTTTATTGATTTTTTTTTTTAAAAAAAATAGTCTTTTAGTTCAAGCCTCTTGACATCAAGTCATCAATACTTCCAAATTCTCATATGGACCTACGCTAATGGACTATCTGACAATAAATATGGCCCTCACATGGGAACCAAATATTAGTAAATTTATAACTCTCTTGTGGTTTGAAAAAATTATACATATTAATCCTCTCATAATTTGGAATAAAGTGTCAAAATGACTATATTTGTATTTCACAATGAAATCAATTAAAATATCAAAAGTACTCATTTATAAAATCTAAAATTATTAATTAACCGTAGGGGGTTATGTATTTTAAAAATCATATGAGGGTTATGTGGTATAGCACTAAAATAATTGGGATTATGTAATAAAACACAAAACCATGACGGGTTAAAATGTGATGCATATTATATTTATTTATTTTGGTCACTTCAATCATTTTAGTTTTCAAATAAGAATATTCTTGACATTTCCTTAGGAAGCCCATACCATGTAAAATGCAAATACCTTTAACTGATATTAGTATATTCAATTTACATGACTTTTCTTATATTATTGTATATTTTCATCTAGGCTCTTCTTATATCATCAAACATTATTATGTTTATGTGCCTTGAAATATACGATATGGAAAATTCTATACTAAGTGATGTACAACTTAAGCGACAAAAACCAACTAATGACTAATTCACCTCTTTAATTTTACGGATTTTCATGTTTGTATCTATTGTTTAAAAATATTATAATTTAGAGTTGCTGTTTATAGGTGGACTTATAATATGTGCATGTAATTCGGTGTGTATACCAAACTTATCTAAGTATGTTTTGCATAGCTTGATACTCAGCTAAAACTAAACGCAAGTTGATGCTAAGGAATCGAAGTTTCAAGCTCATAACAATAACCATATGCTTTAATTGTAGTACGTAATAGTGTTAGGTACAAGTAAGACATAACAAAACTACTTAAATAGATAAGAGATTCCACATTTTGATTTATTTTGTTGCCTCAACATTAGCCCACAATTTCCTCATCCATGTATATCATGTACCCCACTTTTACATGTGGCATAATTATGCTGAATTTTGATGAGCTTTGGAGATATTAGAATTATGTTCTTAGGGTTCTCAAATGGAATTTTTTTTCTTGTTTAGGTATACTACTAGATACTCAATTCTCAATGTTATAAGTTGGTAGTATTTTCACCAATCGGATTTTTGGTAACAATAAAAGTACAGATGACAGTTTTCTTGGTGACAATCAAGGTACATATAACGGTTTTCTTAGGTACACATTTAATTGTAGGTGATGATTAAGTTCATCATTTATCTAAAATGCGGCCAATTTCCTGTGAAATCTCACTAATGTATTTTTGCCTTCCGTATTATCTTCACTGTCCCTCAAGAAGCCTACTCGTAGATAAGGTGCATGTTTAGAGTAAAAATGTCAAAACTTGATTGGTGCCGTACAGCCACCATATCAAAACTTTCTCCCTATCAAACAATTGGCAATCGCACTTGGCTCTTCCGCTTATAAATAAAGCTACCCAGTTTCTTGTGCCATCTCGCCAAGTTTCTTGTGCCATCTCGCTCAAATATATTGGCTTTTAGTACTATCTTCACTCCGTCTTGCATACTAGCAGCCTACCGTGGCTCGTGCGCATAAACTATTATGGAATTTCTGAAGCTTCTCTACTTTCTCTCTTTTCTTTTTGTGAGTATACATTACTGAAAAAGTTAAGCTACGTTAATTTTTAGATAGATAATTTGCTCGCACTTTCGATAGTGCACAAACTGAATGCATAACTCCTTTTCCGTATCGTGAAATATATTTCAGCTAGGAGTTGGGGCAAACCATGCAGATCTTGAAGCTTATTGGAAATCCGAGCTTCCAAACACTCCTATGCCCAAAGCTGTTAGAGACCTCCTAAAAGGTGGTTTGTCTCAGAAATGGTCCTTTCCTATATCTACCATTTACTGTTCTTCTATTGCTCGAGTTGAGTCTCTGTTTGTTTCACTTAGATTCTGGGGAAATTGGAAGACACTCATCAAGTTCAAAAACCTTAAAAAAAAAGGAGAAATTGTAATAGAAAACTTCTAGTTTCACTTAAAACAAAACAAAAAGAAAAAGTACTTCAATAATTACAGGGGTTTTCTTGTACCGTGTTAAAAAAAAAAAGAAAAGAAAAAGAGCTAGCATGCTTTTCTTTTAATAATTTTACTCTTCCATTAATCATGAGCAAGCGTATGACAAGGATCTTCAAAAGGGGGATATTGCTGGAAGAATTTGCGCAGGGACATTGTAGTCCATTACCAGAAATAAAAGCTGGCCGGATTTATATGTTGTACTAATTTGTTGCTCATCCAATAAATACAGGGAAGTTGCCGGAAAGGGGCAATTTCAGGTTGAAAACATATGACGACGGCTGTAGTTTCAAACATTATTGTGGAAATCCTACTGAAGATGAGCTCCATATTGACCCAAAAGTGAAAGTCTTTTTCTTGAAAATGCACCTCAATCGCGGCTCAAGCATGAATATGAAGTTTGTTGAATCAGTGAAAAGTCCTACGGCTTTCCTGCCCCGCCAGGTTGCTAATTCGATTCCCTTCTCGTCAAAATCTGTTCCTGAAATTTTGAACAAATACTCACTGAATCCACAATCACAAGATGCTAGAATTATTAAGGAAACGATAGCAGAATGCGAGGTGCCTGCAATGAAAGGGGAAGACAAGTATTGTGCGACTTCTCTCGAATCAATGGTTGATTTCACTACTTCAAAGCTGGGCAAAGATGTTCTAGCAATTTCTAACGAAGCACAGAAAACAGATCCAGAAGTCCAGAAATATGGTATTGTGTCTGTTTCCAAGTTGAACAACAACGATAAAGAAATAGTTTCTTGCCACAGGCAAAACTATTTCTACGCAGTTTTCTACTGCCACACCACACAGAATACAGATGCATATATGGTTAATTTAGTTGGTGCCGATGGAGCAAAAGTCAAGGCAGTAGCTGTTTGTCACCGGGATACGTCAGCATGGAACCCAAAGCATTTGGCTTTTCAGCTGCTGAAGGTGAAGCCAGGAACTGTTCCAATCTGCCATTTCCTTCCTGAGGATCACATTGTCTGGGTTCCGAAGCACTAAATATAGTACAGAAACTTGTTAACGCCTCCCAAGTGATCTATATTTGTTGCTCTGATGTTTTTACGTATGTCTTCTGCAGCTTGGGAGTTCCATCCATTATGTTGCCATAATTAAATAAATCCTTGTTTAGTTTGTTCTCTACTTTGATATCAAATTGTATATGTCAATCTACTGTGACAAAGATGTAATGGTACCTGGTTTCGTTTTTAAGTATTTTTTTTTCTTGGCGGACACGACAACTTTATATAACCTAATTTATCTTACACTAAGGGGGAGGGGGGCGAATCTAAGGAGGTCCAAGAATAACTCGAAAGGGACTGAACCACCACCGGACTAAACGGGTGCACAACACACCCACCTCACCAAGTTAGGTGGTGGCCAAAGGCTGGTGGTTTCCTTTTTAAGTATTGTTAGTGGTTCAGTTGTTTGGTTGATTTTTAGCTATACTAGTTTAGATTGTACAATCATTCCTGCTTATACTACAGAACATTGTTCAATGCAGACAAAGAGGAGGGGACCGATGGATAAGAGATTCTCCTTTCCTATTCTAATAATAATAATTACAATAAATTCTTTGAATATTTGTCCCCATCAGTTTTATAGGATGTCACATAATTCTTTTCATGGACATCAGCAAAATAATCTTTCAGAATGCCAATCATTCGTTTTGAGTGGGGCAATAAACCATGCATGTGGCCAATTTTTCAGGGGCGGCGGGAAGCTGCGGGGACAGCCAAGTTTTTTATTGTTTTTAGTCCCTATGAAATTTCAAAAATTTTCATTGAAGATCTTTATTATGCTCCATTAGATTTAATGAAATTGAATTGTACACCTAGCTTTTGTTTTATCAAAAATTTAAAGTTTTCCTCTTTAAATATTTTTGACCTTGCTATTTTGTTGTTAATCTGTGAAGTTCAACTTGTTATTAATTGCATTAGCATTACATGTTGATTTATTCAAAATTCTATTTACTATGCCAAGAAATTTTTTTTCAAAACTAAATACATGTGATCTATTCAATAATTAATTATTTCAATTTTTTATCTGCCAAATTTCAAATTTATGTACTTGGTCCTAAATACATGGGATCTTTTATATGTGAAGTTGAATCTAATAATTAATTTTGTATATATTCAAAAGTTTTCTCCTTAAACATATAAAACCAATACGTGCATCTAATTAGACACAAAAAAGTGATATTTCCACTCCCAAATTTGCCACTCACACTCATAGATGGCCTTTTATTCAGTAAGTGAATTTCAATATGAGAGGCTAATTTAAGAGTGCAAATATCACACATCTTAGCAATAGTATGTATATGGGTATTTCAATTTACATCCTGATCAAATATGATTGCTTTTCAGAGTTTGAGATTAGAGAATAGTCAACCTTTTGCCCTTAAGATTGTATGAATGAGAAGAATAGAGAAATGAGTAGTCATATTAATATGGGTTATTATCACTTTACTCTCTTAAACTATATCACTACTATCAGTTTATCCCATAATATTATCTTTTAGTCAGTTCACCTTCATAAGTAATTCAACTCAACATATTAAGAAATTTTAGACGAAAATACCTCTTTATTTTATAGCATTATCATATTGTTATTACCATTTTATCCCTTGAAATTATAATGATACAATCGCTTTAATTCTTAACATTATTTTCTAAGCATTTTATGTCATCGTTAATCTAACTAGTATGGTCAAAATTTTTAAAATATGTTTACCATTTTTATATATACTTAAAAATGAAATAGTTGGAAAGGTTATTCTTCCTTTTTTCACTTTAAGGGATCCAAAAACGTAAAAATAAAAGGATTTCTCAAATTTCTTTTTTCACACTTACTAATGCTAGGAAAAGAAAAGGAGATAGGAAAGAAGGAGATAGAAAATTAGATTTTGCAAAGAAAGAAAATAAAGAAGAGTCTAACATTATCGTATTACTTTAAGGTTATCGAGATCAGGATTGAAATTTGGTGGTAAACAAAAAATGAAATAATTTTAAAATAATAAAATACGTAATTTTTTCTTATTTGTATTTTTTTAAAAAAAAGAATTGAGCTCTCTCTCTCTCTCTCTCTCTCTCTCCCTCCCCCCTCCTCCTCCACATTTTTTTTTTCAATATTAATAAGATTATTAAGAAGAAAGAGATTAACAATTTGATATTTTTTTTTCTTGATACTAAAAAGAAGAAGAGTTATTCTAAATTTTTTATTATTTTTATTATACAAAAAAAAAGAGTACTTTCTTCTAGAGTTCTTTAACGGGCTAAGTTGGTTTAATGGTGCGATAAATTGTCTAAAAAAAACTTTAGGGGATAAATTGATAATGAGACTATAGTTTATGAGAGTAAAGTGATAATAATTTTAAGGGTTAAATGTATCTTTTCACTTTAATTAACAAACTCTGTTAAATTTGACCATTAGTCTTGGGAGTAAAGTGACTAAAAGGTAACGTTAAGGGAGAAATTGATAGTGACACTGATAGGGTATAATTTGTTAGTAAATTTATTATTGATTTCCCCTTCTATCCCTGACAAATATTGTGTTAATTGCTGATATTTACTCATATTTGGTATTTGGAATCAATTTCAGGAGTGAAGCAGAAAATTACCAAAAAGGAGGGACTTGTATGGAAAAATGCAGACTTCTAAGGGTTTCAATCCTTGGGCCCTTGAATTGGTGGGGGACCACGAGCTAGTGAAAGGCATTTGGTCATTTGGGCTTCAAAGAAAGCAACGTAGAGAGACTTGGAACAAGAAGTACTTGGGAGGCTTTGTCCACATGTGTGGGGACCACCTAGATAGCTTTTACTCATCTTTCTTTTGTTGCTTTAAAAGGGGACAACGTACAGAAGCAAAAGATATCTAGGGCTTTAGTTTTAGTTTTTTAGTTTAGTTCTAGTTTTCTTTCTTTGGACTGGCCTCTGACACACGCCAGGTATTCGACAATATTTCCCAACGGGGAGATCTTCTCATGAGGCGTGGTTAAGCTTTTCTAGTCAAGGGGACAACTGACGATTTGGTTCGACAATTACTGTGAGATCGAATCTGTTTTAATTATTTTCTTCATTTATTGGTATTTATATGTTCCTTGATTTTAATTGCTATGGCCTTGTGTATGATTGATTAGTGCGCAATAATTAATTATTCATATAGGCTATTTTTGCTAAATAGGGGTAATTGAATCCGTAATTGTTCGTTATCTCTACCTCAGTAGCAACTGGCGTAATTGGGTTTATGTCAGGGGAGCATATGATCTAATTTAAACAAACCCTCGTAGCGTGTTTGTTGGTTAGGATTGGGCCTTTCTAATTATTAATGCAATCTAGAAATTAAATCCTACGGTCGTACCTAGGGTTATTTTTTGGGTTAGAGAAATAGCTAACGGTCGTACCTTAGCTATCGAGAAATTAAGGAAGGGTTGGTTGTTTATCGCGTGCATGACAACTATAACTAATCTATTGCTAAATGTTGGAATTATTTCTGCATCAATGATCAGTGCATGAACCATTTCTGATGTGTACCCTTGGCTAGAGTTTCCCCAATCATTTCTTTTAATTAATTATTTTCTGCAGTTAATTTATTTAGTTAGCATTTAATCCAAAACCCCCCATACTTTGGACTCTAGAAGAAACAAATTATCCCCAGTCCCTGTGGATTCGACCCTACTCACCACTATATACAAAATCTGTATTTTTCTCGAGTAGGTATTTATTATTGCACAGGTTCGGCTCCTGTCAATTTTTGGCGCCGTTGCCGGGGACTGGTGTCAGATTAATTTGTCTCTTTTTGAGTTCATCTTGTTTTTATTTTTATTTATTTATTTTTCTCTTTTTTTTTATATAGTTTATGGCTTCTAACACTCCGTATTTTGGTGATAGACTGGATTTTATTTTCAGGGAAGACAATGAGGCTAGTTTTTTTGCTAAGTTTGCATATTCAGAGGCACTAAATTCTATTGGAGAAAGAATGGCTGCTGCAACCTGTAAAATTTGTTATGCCAGGGATCATTCAACCGGTATGTGCCCCGAATATCAAGATAATCTGAGTGTCCCCCTCAATAATTATGGAGATTTTTCACCCTGGTCTCAAACGTGGTATGACCCTAATCCAAACGGGTATGATCAAGGATGGTGGGATAACTCCAGTTATGATTATACAACAGGGCCAATGAATTTTCAGCAGTATGAGTCTCAAGAATCATCATCTATGTCAGGTATGTCTCTTGAAGAAATAGTTGAATCAATAGCTATTAATACATATCAATTCCAACAGGAGACACAAAGGAGAAATGAGATGATGAATGAGGCAATGAGTAATCTGGAAGATCAAATGTGTCTATTGACATCCAGAATAAATCGATTGGTGGCTTCTCAAATTGAAGAATTGCCCTCGAAAACCATTGTTGATTTTGAAGAAAATAAGAGTGCAATTTGCTTGACTAGTGATGAGGAGAAGCAAGAGTGCCAAAATGAGAGATCTACAGATGCAGTTGAAAAAGAAGCCGAAAATGAAGTAATGGAACCCCAACCGCAACCTATCCAAGTGAATGAATCCAGTGGACAATCTCCAAATGCGGTGACATCTTCTCCACCCCTTAATCAATATTTTCCTGACTCCTATTCTTCAACTCCTGTTACTGAAACTGATTTTATTATACCAGAAAATTTAAAATTTCATGACAGGAATAAGTTAAGAGTGGAGATGGCAAAATATCTTGAACCAATGAATGTGTGTGATGGAGGAGTGAGTGGAGAATGCAGATCATTGTTGACTTATTTGGTGCCCTCAACTAGTCCATGGAAGACCGTAGCTCGTGTGCTCAAAGATTACTCCATCTATGAAGGTTACCAGGATCGCATTGAAGATGAAGCATTGAAGCGAGCTACAAGATTTTATCCTCCGTGAACAAGCATAGCATGTCTAGCCAAAGACATTAAAGAAAGGCGCTCGTTTGGGAGGCAACCCAAATATTGATTTTATTATTTTTTGTTGTTCATTTCTTTCGTTTTTCGTTTCTCGATTGAGTAGTAATTGGTTTTCATATTTCCTCCACTGTTATCAGGAAGTGAAATCTTGGCGTGCCCACGCGGTGTTTGCATCTTCTGAGGTCAGAGGACGAAGACCAATCTTGGCGTGCCCACGCGCTGTTTGACGACCCAAAAACAAAGGAAATAATTTTTCACTTTCAAAAAAAATAAAAAATAAAAATTTTTTTTTTCCTCTTTCTTTAAACAACAGTAATTTCCTTTTTCATTTTCAGTTTTGGTATTTAAAAATCGAATTTTCCAACCTCAATTCAATTTAAAAAAAAGAAAAAAAAATCCAAAGAAAAAAAAAAATTTTTCTTTTCTTTCTTTCTTTCTTTCTTTTTCTTCTTCTTCTCCACCGCTCCCCTGTTTCCCCTTTTCCTTCTATTCCTTCATCCGCCGCTACTGCGCCACAACCTCACCCACGCAGCACCTCCTCTTCATCATCCACGGCGCGCCGCTACCAGCACCAAGTCGCGCCCCACCTGCGCGCCGCTGACCACCCCGCCGCACGCGACCAGGAGCTTTCTCGCGCGCTACCAGCAACGCTGCAGCCCTCGCGCGCAGCCCTCTCCCCTGCGAGCCCGTTGCTCCATCTCCACCTGCGCTTCCTCCGCAAGCTCTTCCCCAGCTTCGTCCGCAACACGCCTCCGCCCCTGCTTCCTCTGCTCTCTCTCCCTGCCACAATCTCGCACAGCCGCACGCCCAAGCGCGACCATCGCGCCGCCGCTCTCTCAGACGCTGCGCCTCCCTCCAGTTCGCTCCCACCTCTGCAGCAGCTCCCGGCTCTTCCTCTATTGCCGCACGTCCAGCTCCGCCGCCGCTGCTGCTGTCCCCCATCTCCCTGCCGCGCGCCTCCACCAGCTCGCTCAACCTTCACCAGCTCTCCCTCTCTCCTCTGCCTTGCCATGTCCAACGCCGCCAGCGCTCCTTCTTCCTCTCCCGCAGCGGCGCTCGTCCAGCCCACGACGAGCTCATCTCCACTTCGCCGCTCAGCCACCCTTCGCTGTTGTCCGCCCCGCCTCGCGAGCCCACAGCCGCGAGACTGCCATCCTCAACCCCTGCCCACGGCCGCTGACCCTTGCTTCAACGCCACCACCAGCTCATCTTTCTCCTGTTGATGCCCAAACCGTAGCTCCTTCGCCATCCAGTCCGCCCACCACAGGCGCCTCAGCGCTCACCAGCTCAGCCGTCGCCCTCGCTCGTACACCGTCAACAGCAGCGCCTGTCCACCTCTCTTCGCCGCAGCCGCTCTCATTTCTTCATTCGAGGAAGCAGTAGAGGTATTTGTCATTCGATCTCCAACTTTGGGCAGTGTTAGGCGTCATTCGGATTAATTAGTAGGCGGTGTTGATCTTTTGTGATATCTCTTCCCTGTGTGCTCCATCAGTGGTACTGTTGGGGTGACTGGACCTGAATCTGATTTCGCTATTTGGTTGATTGAGTTATTATTCTCACGTCTTTGAACGGTCATCATTGCATTTGCTGATTTTGAGTTAGGATTCTAACTGGCCAACTGGAGCCACTTGTTGAGATTTTGGGTGAGCTAATTTACTGCACTTGTTTGTTACATTGGGAGGCCTCTATACCATTTACATTGCTTGTTCCAGTTGGGTGCATCTAATTGAATTGCTGGGTTTCCTTACTAATTTTGACTGAAACTCCTGTGGTTACATTACTTGTTGTCTGAATTGAGTTATTTGGGGATTTCATTAGTGTGAGTTAGCCATTGAACTTGTTTCACCCACTGTTTGGGTATTTTGGCTCCACTGGGTTAATTCCACTCTATTGGCTGACTGTTGGAGGTTGGGCACTTGGAATCCCTTTGCTACTGCCGGATTAATGAGCTATTATTGTTTGAATTGTTATTTCTTGGGGCTGTTGCTACAATTTCAGCTGATTGAGTTGTGCATTCTATCTTCCGCCAGTGGTATTAGTTGAGGTGTTTTCCCCAGAATTTATCTACTCTAGTTGGTTGGATAGTCGATCAACTGCCGATGCCTTGTGGCTCCATTGCTCTTGCTCAACTTAAAGACTGCTATTGCTAGATTTAGCATATTATTGGGCAATTGTTGCAATTTTAGAGTGCATGTGGTGAGATTATGGATGGCCAAGTTTGCTTGTTGCCTGACTGAATTGGGTAGTCCCTGTGCTTATTAACGTGCCTTTGCTAGTTTTCAGTTGTTGATAATAGTTTCTGATTGTTGGTTTTGGAGTGAAACTGTTGCTTTGTTGACCATATTTGGGCTTGGGTGCCCGTATTTGCTTTTGCATTTGACTATTGAGTTGGGGAACACCAGTGACTATGGATTTGCATTTGTTGGTTGCTATCTTTGTTGGATATTCTGTCTTTTGTTGTTTGGGGTGAATTGGCGACAATGGTGAGTGGCGCCACTTACAAGCACAGGTTCACAACGTAGAAGAGCGAATGACGAACATCACCCGCCAAGTGGCAAGGATGTCTCAGAACTCGGCTCCCCTCCATTGTTCCCTCCTATCCCTTAGCTGTTCAACAGGGAAGTTTCATTGTTCTCTTCGCTTTCATTACTTTATTACCTCCATTGAGGACAATGTAGGATTTAGGTGTGGGGGGAGCAGTTGTGGTTTTTGGTGTTTTCGTTCATTTTCTTTTTCTTCTTTTTAGTGATTAGCTCGTAAGTGCATGCCAAGGTTTGATGTTGGATTATTGCCTTTATTTCTACTATTGCCAATTTTAATAATAAAAGGGTATCAAGTTAATATGGTTGAGTCCAAAAATATCTCTTTGGTGAATATCGATGATTGTTTTACTCTTATAATTTTTGGTTAACTTTCCTAGGCGTAGGGAATGATTATTGGCATTTTCATGTGAATTGGTCCGGTTATTAACTTTAGTTCTCCATGTTTGAAAATGAGGCTAGCTGATGCAAGTTTTCTTTTGGTTCTTGTGTTATATTGAGTTTTTGTGATTTTTAGCTATGAATAAACTTGACTGTACTCCGCTATTAGTTACTACTGAGTAACCGGGGATCTGCACCTAAAAGTGTTGATTCTCGCGTCAAAAGGTAGTAATTCCTATGAGTACGTGGTCACGTGGCGATAGAAGCTGAGTAACCGGGCTCCTTCATCTTGCCAATGTTGGAGTTCGCGTCAAAAGGCTCTAATGGCTAGCGACTAAGTCTTTTGTTACTATTGAAAAAAAAAAGAGAAAAGTAGGAAAAAAAATGTGAAAAAAAGTGAAGGTTGTGTTAGTGTGTAATAAAAATCAGCTTGCCGAATTATGGATTTAATGTTGAGATTTTGGTTAATAATTGGACCATTTGCTGATAAATGTTGTACATTATTCCTTTTTCTTAGATTCGTTAACCTGAAATTGGAAGAGTTTATGGTTTAGAAGCTAACCAGGAGTGATGTTTCTTGGACTTGACCATTGATGCTTGATTATTATTTTTCTTGGTATCTTGGCAATTAGGTAGTTAGAGCGATAGCCATTGTCAAAATTTTGGTGTTCAATTGCTGCTCCCATGCTTGAGGGCAAGCATGATTCAGGTGTGGGGGGAATTGATAGGGTATAATTTGTTAGTATTTTTATTATTAATTTTCCCTTCTATCCCTGACAAATATTGTGTTAATTGCTGATATTTACTCATATTTGGTATTTGGAATCAATTTCAGGAATGAAGCAGAAAATTACCAAAAAGGAGGGACTTTGTGAAAAATATGGAGACTTCTAAGGGTTTCAATCCTTGGGCCCTTGAATTGGTGGGGGACCACAAGCTAGTGAAAGGCATTTGGTCATTTGGGCTTCAAAGAAAGCAACGTAGAGAGACTTGGAACAAGAAGTACTTGGGAGGCTTTGTCCACATGTGTGGGGACCACCTAGATAGCTTTTAGTCATCTTTCTTTTGTTGCTTTAAAAGGGGACAACGTACAGAAGCAAAAGATATCTAGGGCTTTAGTTTTAGTTTTTTAGTTTAGTTCTAGTTTTCTTTCTTTGGACTGGCCTCTGACACACGCCAGGTATTCGACAATATTCCCCAACGGGGAGATTTTCTCATGAGGCGTGGTTAAGCTTTTCTAGTCAAGGGGACAACTGACGATTTGGTTCGACAATTACTGTGAGATCGAATCTGTTTTAATTATTTTCTTCATTTATTGGTATTTATATGTTCCTTGATTTTAATTGCTATGGCCTTGTGTATGATTGATTAGTGCGCAATAATTAATTATTCATATAGGCTATTTTTGCTAAATAGGGGTAATTGAATCCGTAATTGTTCGTTATCTCTACCTCAGTAGCAACTGGCGTAATTGGGTTTATGTCAGGGGAGCATATGATCTAATTTAAACAAACCCTCGTAGCGTGTTTGTTGGTTAGGATTGGGCCTTTCTAATTATTAATGCAATCTAGAAATTAAATCCTACGGTCGTACCTAGGGTTATTTTTTGGGTTAGAGAAATAGCTAACGGTCGTACCTTAGCTATCGAGAAATTAAGGAAGGGTTGGTTGTTTATCGCGTGCATGACAACTATAACTAATCTATTGCTAAATGTTGGAATTATTTCTGCATCAATGATCAGTGCATGAACCATTTCTGATGTGTACCCTTGGCTAGAGTTTCCCCAATCATTTCTTTTAATTAATTATTTTCTGCAGTTAATTTATTTAGTTAGCATTTAATCCAAAACCCCCCATACTTTGGACTCTAGAAGAAACGAATTATCCCCAGTCCCTGTGGATTCGACCCTACTCACCGCTATATACAAAATCTGTATTTTTCTCGAGTAGGTATTTATTATTGCACAGGTTCGGCACCTGTCAGACACCGAATGTTAAGAGGTAAGTAATAATAACCCTATTAATAAATAACTAATGCATATTTCGATTCAGTAATGAATACGCAGCTTCATTGTTGTGTTTCATGTCACTAAATTTATTATTATTTTTTGTTAAAATAAGGCAGTGATAACAAAATTTTGAACTGTAATCAGATATCAAGATTGAATAGCTAAGCGCTAGAAGAGGAAAAAAAAATACATGCCATAATCATAGAATTACACTGAAAACTGATAATCTACGGGTGCAAGAGAGAGATTTTTAATGAAAATTTATAAAATTTCCTAGGAGCTAAAAGAAAAATCTCAAAAACTTGGGGGTGGCATTTGCCCTTGCATACTATGCCGATTCTAAAGATCGGTGCATACCATGCATGAGAAGACTAGCCATTAAATTGCTCAACTACTAAGTCTTAACGAAATGATGAAGCGCCCGACACATCGCTACGTTGGGGATCCCATACAGTCTGAATGCCGATAAGAAGGCATGGACTTGGTCTTCATGATCACCTTTTCCATCATAGAATGGAACATTTGGGAATTTGAAGTTCCCTGGAAAAACTTCTTCGTTAATGTTAGGGGTGAAGGAGGCATGTTATCTCCGTAAAGGGCCGATCCGTATCTAGACCGTTCACTTGTGTCATCCCTCTTGAATGGGTTCTTGAGCAGTGCTCTCGAAAACTGAGGAAACTTTAGAATGCACTTTGCCTTGCAATTTAGAAAGGTTCTTTTCCTTCTTCCTCTTGGAGTACGTGATGGTCATCCGAGTCACCCTCGAAAGAAGACAAAGAAGACTCTTCGGACTATCTTTGAGCAGATTCGCCTCTATCCTTACCTTTCATGTGCCTAACAATCTCTTCAAAAAACCCTGGACTGGAGGCCACAAACTCAGCCACTCGAGCTATGACCTCTCCATGAGGCTGTGAATTCTCTAGTATGTCCTGATCCCTTGGATCGGCTATACGGCTCCCAAAAGTTCGGGGGTTCTTGTTTCCACGATTAGAGCAAGTCTTAGTCATAAGAGAGTAAAGCAACTGTATTTACTTCACTTCCCACAAACAGCGCCAATTGTAGAGTCACAGTCGAAACTCCCGAGAAGACTGGAGATCGACGAACTCTAGTTCGGATTTCCTGTATGATATCAAAAGCAGAGGTGGAGTATTCCCCCAATTTGGCTCTGATGCTTAAGTTAGCAAAAGTTAACAGCTCAAATAAAGTTACCTATGAGAATTAAGAAACAGTTACCTCTGGGGTCTAAGAAAAGAGGGGTATTTATAGTGAAACGTGAGAGGTGTCCTTGGGTTTTAGGCCGCATTGATAGGACAGGATGCAGCTATCGGTTGACTCTAGATCTACTAGTGCAAGAGCATAGACCTGCAAAAGCTCGTAAGGTGTCACATCAATCACTTCTTGTTGTGAATGTCCTCGGCTCACTGGACATCTAAACTACAAGATGACTACTCAGATTAGAAAGTGGCCGGGAGAGATCATCTTGAGGAGGATGATCCTGGGTACCACACTAAGCATATGATGAAATGTCATCTTTAATGGCGAACAAAGAAATTAAGTTATTCCCATAACCGTACTCATAGCAAGTTCACAAACAATGAAGTTGTTCCCATGATTTCCAACGTGTTTCTCTTGGATTCTATAGCTCTCATGTCATATATTGATTGCTCCATTGGTTATGAACTTGATGTGCATTTGGGGTTGAAGTTGGGATAACAAAAGTATAATTAGAAGGTGAATATAGGAACAAATATCTATTACAAGGTTGCAGAAACCGTCAGTAAGGACCCTGTAGATGATAATCTTGCAAAGTAATCCCTATGGGATATCTCTTACAGTTTTTTATTTCAAATTCAGAAAATTCATAATCAAATTCGGACCAAATTCGTATATTTCAAATATGGAAAACCCGATTTCCATTTCGTTTAAGTGCCAAAATAGGAATTTAAGTATAATTACATGATGCAGCATGGAATTAACTCCATGAGGAATTTTCAGTTATCAGGAAAGATTATCAATCGGTCCCCTCTTTATTTGTGGCTTAAATTGAACATGGTGGGGTACTAGTGCCCGTAATGCATTTAACATCATGCTAATACGGGCTGCTTATGAAGTGATATAATTTTTTCTTTCTTTTGAATTGGTAATCACGACGGATGGTGGTGGCCGAGGTCAGCATTTGGTGGGATAGTTGATAATGCCACTGCCGTGCTTCAATTTGCCACCATGGCGGTGCTACCTCATCCGCCCTACTCTAAAAGAAAAGGAAATGAAAATAACTAAAAGTAATAATAAATGTCTTGCAAGTAATAACAAATTGTATTGCTGAGATATTGATCTCATAGTTAAAGCTGAAATCTTTTTTCTCCTTCATTTCTTAAATTTCACCATTCCCCTTCTAAAATATTTTGAAAAAAGGATAGACTACATTTTTTGTGTTGTCGAGTTGAACAAAAAACTAAATTGTTCAACTCGATATAATCGCAAAAGGAAGTGAAGAGACTTTGGAAACTATAAAGAAATTATGTGAAAAAAATAGATTTTTTTTAATATTTTACTTTTGAAAAGAAATTTATTCTCTTCTTTTAATTTTTGTCTCTGTTCTCGAGAAAGTAGTGTTAAATTAAACCAGCAAGGCATGAAGTCAATTTTAACAATCAATGGCACTTGAATGTCATTAGATCATAAGTTTTACTGGCATTTTCTTAAAAAAATGAAAATAAAAACACAGTTTGCTAAGTGGATGAGATTTTCTTGCCTAATTGATGAGGTTTCCTTTCTTGATTTACTCCTTCTCTTAACTGATAAGTATCAAAGTAAATCCCTCAAACATTGAAACTCGCTAAAATTTTTTCAATCTTGCATTCTCTACAAGTCTTTATCCACAAACCCTATAATCTAGCATCTCAATTCCATTGTTATCTACCATCACAAGAAATCATTAAAGGTACTTTTTGTCCTCTCTAAATTCCATAGAACAAAACAATAGTTTATAGGTTTTTGTCTATTTTATCATTTTATATTGTGTGATTATGGGTACAATTCTAAGATAAGAAATATCAGTTATTTCAATTTTTTCCTTTCCTTTGAGTAGTTGTATTGATTACTCTAGTGTTAAAATCTTCTTTCTTTCACAATCATTGTATCATTGTACTTTCATAGTGTTAATAACATGATCTCTTCTTTTTTTTTTTTTTGCCAAGCTAGGTTTAGAGAAGCTTTTGGAAATTTGTCTCAAGAAAGGGAAAGAATTGTATTACTTGACTAAGAGAGATAGTATGATGTTCTTCGCATAAACCTTGGAAATGTAAAGCACAATCAGTAGGTCAGGAAAAGAAAGCATATTACTTAGCATTTCGAAAACATAATTGTAGGACTTTTAGTGAAATTCATATAGTATGAAGTGTCTTTATTTACCATATTCTAACAAAAATGTGTGTTAAATTGTAATGATAGGTATGGTTAGACAACTAAGTATCAATTAGAATTCATTTACATTAAGTCATCCTATGTTGGTGCAATGCCCCCAAAAAATAATAAAGGGTGCAGTGCATGTTGTTATCAGTTAATTATTATGTGGTGAAATGTGCTAACATCCCATTCACTTTGTATGCGAAGCTAGTTTTGTGATGTATATTTTCTACGCAGACCAAAGGTGTGGTTGTAGGTTCAATGATGGTCAAGCATTAGGAAATACTAGATGAGTTACTCTTTTTCTCAAGTTTTAGGATTAAATATAAAGTGATGGTACTATTTCCTTTTTTTTTATTTTAGAAATATTGGTGAGTGTTGAGGTTTCTTTGTTGGAATGCCTTTATGATAGGTTACGATTTTATAATTAATTTTCCCTATTACCTGACCTGATGTGGATCAATTATTAGATTCTATTAACTTTTCGTAATTTACATTTATTTCAGGGAGTAGAACGAAAATACCACAACCAAGGCCAATTTGACAGTCATCGGAAAAGAATTCAAGTAACAGGCGTCCAGGGGCATTTTTGGAATATGAGGGCACGACCCTCTTTGGTAATTTGGCGGAAGACAACACGGAAAGAGGATAAAAAGGTTGGAGTATTCTTCGGTCTCTTCATGGCCGCAGACGCCGCACAGTAGCAGCAGGAACTAGATATTAGATAGCTTTCCTTTGACTTTTCTTGGGTAGTTTTTCTTTCTTCGTATGGTAGGACATTTAGCTTAGCTTTTCTTTTGATTTTTCCTCTTTTCGTCTTATTGTGCTTTTGTTTCCATTGGATGTGAAGGCAAAGAAAAGCAATTGGGCATTCTTTGTAATCTGCTTGACTTTTCCTTCATTGCCGAACCGAATTGAATTTTCTCAATTTCGGAGTCAATGGCCGCTACGGTTGCTTCGATTTCCTGTGGGCTTTATTCATTAAAGATGAACTAAACTCCCTTTTCTAGTTAAGGAACAACAGAGGCTTTAGTGCGTCTAAAAATTGTGAGATTGATTTAATTTTATCTTTTTCCTTTATTTATTGATATTTGCATGTTCTCTTATTACAGTGTTCATGGTTATTCAATTAATTGATTGTCTTGGTCCCGGATAATTTGTTAATTTAGTAATCTATTGTCAAATGGGGTGTTAAATCTGTAATTGTTTAATTGTCCTGAAATAGTGACAACTGGCATAATTGGATTTGTGTCAGGGGAATACGCAGGCTAACATAAAATAACCATGGTAGTGCATTATTTGATTAGAACAGGACTCCTCTAATATGTAGGGCAATTGGAAAATTAAATCTTACGGGAGTACCTAGGATTATTTATCAATTAGAGTAGTGGTTATTGAGCATACCTTAATCACCGACACAGTAAGGAAGGGTTGACTGTTATCGCTTATTTGGCAGTTATAACCTATTTATTAGTAAATAATTGGAATTGCCTTTGCATCGATGATCAATTAGGTGAACCATTGCTGAAATTATTTCTTGGCTAGAAATTTAGTTATCATTAATCTGATTTTAGTGAATTGTCGTTTACTTTTTAGTTAGCTATTTGATTTTATTCGAACTGTTTAATCATTTTCATTGCTATAAAAACCCCCCATTGTTAGTTTGAACTCCGAAAGAGACACATATCCCCAGTCCCTGTGGATTCGACCCTACTTATCATTATCTACAGAAATTAACTTTTGTTTGAGCAGATATTTTATTGCACAGGCTTGACAACCTGTCAATTTTTTTTGCTGTTGCCGGAGACTGGCGTTAGTTATTTGTTTCTTTTTAAGTTTATTTTTGTTCTAATTTTCTAGTACTTTTCAAGTGTATGCCCCGTTCTTCTCGTACAGGTGAATTAATTTTTGACCCTGAGGTAGAGAAGACCACACGGAGAACACAAAAAGAGACCAGACAACTCAGGGAAAAGTACTCCAAGGCTACATCTCAGAGACCTGAGCTAGAAGTTGAACCAACAGATTCGTTTGGTGACACTTCAAGTGACTCAGATCAAGAAAAAATCACTATGACGAACGCACGAACATTTAAAGAGTTGGCTGCTCCTGATTTAAATCAGCAGCCTTTGTGCATTACTTTCCCAAATTTAATGATAATACTTCATTTGAATTAAAATATGGTCTAATTCATCTCTTACCATCTTTTCATGGTTTGTTAGGTGAAGAGCCATATAAGCATTTGCAGGAGTTTGATGTCGTGTGCAATAGTAGAAACCCCCGGGTATCATAGAAGAGCAAATAAAAATGAGGGCATTCCCCTTTTCCTTGAAGGATTTCGCAAAAGACTGGTTGTACTACCTACTACCAAGTAGTATCACCACGTGGGACCAGTTGAAGAAAAAGTTTTTAGACAAGTATTTTCAGTCACTCTACGACTACTGGGAGCGATTCAAGAAGTTGTGCATCAAGTACCCCCAGCACCAAATAAGTGAGCAGTTACTCATACAATATTTTTACGAGGGACTAATCTTCAGAGACAGGAGTATCATTGATGCTGCGAATGAAGGGGCACTGGTGAACAAGACCCCTTGGGCAGCATGGGAGCTAATTAAGGGAATGACCGAGAATTCACAACAGTTCGGTACGAGGGAGGATGTCCTGATACGCAAGGTAAATGAGGTAAAGACATCTTCTATCCAGCAGCAGTTGACGGAGTTAACCTCGTTTGTTAGGCAACTGGCTGTAGGAAACGCATCTCAGGCCAAGGTGTGTGGAATTTACACTATCATGGATCATTCTACAGATATGTGCCCGATAATTCAAGAACAAAGTGCAGAGCAAGTGAACATGGCTAGTCACGCGCCCGTGCCAAGAATGCCCTATGACCCATACTCGAATACGTATAATCCCGGTTAGAGACATCATCCTAATCTCGGCTATAGAGAGAACAGGTAGCCTAACTTTGTGTCAAATAGACAACAAGGGTACCAGCAGCAGTACCAATCCCGACCACCTCCGCCACTAAGTTCTAGTCCATCTTTGTAGGAGATGATCAAACAACTGATGGCTAGCACCGCGCAACATCAGCAAAAGACAGACTCCGAACTGCAAAATATAAGAAATCAATTGGAACAGGTACAAGTAATGCAAAATCAGATGAATCAGATGGCAGTGGCAATCAATCACCTGGAATCCCAAGTTTATGAAAAATTGCCGTCTCAACCTAAATTGAACTTGAAGAACGTAAGTGCGATGACTTTAATGAGTGGGAAGGAAATTCAGGGCCCGAACTCACGATTCCCAAGGACAAAGATGAGGAAAGGATCGAGAATGAGCTTGAAAAGGAGGACAGCAATGGCACAAATCAAAAGGTACTCCCTGATCCAGTCATTACAGTTAGAACTAACCCGTCTCCCTTTCCTAGTAGGTTAGAGAAACCGAGGAAGCAGGATAAGGAACAGGAGTTCCTAGGATGTTCCGTAAGGCAGAGATCAATATTCCCCTGTTAGACACCATCAAGCAAGTGTTGAAGTATGCAAAGTTTTTAAGGGACCTATGTATCAACTGAAGACAGTTGAGGGGAGATGAAAGGGTCATCGTTGGGGAGAATGTGTTAGCAGTTCTCCAAAGGAAGTTTCCACAAAGGAAGTTTCCACCGAAGTACGGGGATCCAGGTAGGTTTACTGTCCCATGTAGGATAGGTAATACTTTGATTAGGAATACCCTGATGGACTTAGGAGCATCGATAAACGTAATGCTTAAATGTATGTATGCTTTTCTGAACCTCGGTCCATTAAAAGAAATTGAGATAATAATCCAATTAGCTGACCGAACAAATGCATACCCTGATGGGTTGGTTGAGGATGTGCTGGTTAAAGTTAATGAATTGGTATTTTCGGCCGACTTTTATGTACTTGACATGGATGATGACCATTCTCCCGACCCTTCACCTTTGCTATTAGGTAGACCATTTTTTAGTACAGCCCAGAAAAAAATAACATTAATAAGGATACATTGTCCATGGAATTTGATGGAGAACTAGTCCACTTTAATATTTTTGATACAATAAAACATCCTGTTAACTCTCACTCTGGTTTTTTATTCATGCTAATAATCCCTCTGTACAAGAATTTTTGAGTTTACTTGTAGAGGCAAATTCAAATTTACTGAAAACAAGTATAAGAGGATGAAAGCAATGTATGAGGTGAAAAGGAGTAGGAAATTAAGAAAGAAGGCTGTACTTAAAGGCTATTTGGATCGTGGAGGAGGGCTATCAATTACAAGGAAAATTGAGTTACACCCAAATTGAAGAATAGTGTTCAATGTCTAGCTAGAGACATTAAAGAAAGGCGCTCATTGGGAGGCAACTCAATTTCTTTTAGTTATTTGTTCGATTTTGTTTGTTAGTTTAAATATGTTTTCTTTGAGTTTGACTGATTTCGGGTTTCAATTCTCGTTTTTTATGATTCGTAGGTATCTCTCTGACATGATGCGCCCGCGTCAAGTCGTATGGAGAGCTCATGATCAGAAGGATTCTGGCCCTCATGACGCGCCCGAGTCAAGTCGTATGGAGAGCTCATCACCAAAAGGGTTCTAACCCTCATGACATGCCCGCATTATTTTCGCGGGAAAGATAAGTTTTCAAACCTCAAGAAATATTTCGCTTTCCTTTTTATCTCTAATTTCGAATTTGGAAAAAAAATTTTCTTTAAAAAAATAATAAAATAAAATAAACTTTTTTAAAAAGATGAATAATAAATTAATTCGAAAAGGAAAAAAAAAGAATCTTTTGTTTAACCGTGGCTTAGATCTTCAAGATGCAAATTAAAAAAAAAATTCTTTCTCTTTTTCTTTTTCCTTCTTTTCTTTCTTTTCTTTCTTTCTTCCTCCTTTTCTACCATTGTGCGCCACTACTCCAATCTCTCTCACTCCAATCGCGCGACCTCTACCACCAGCCGTCGCATCTACTTCGCGCGCCACCCTTTGCCCCGCATCCATTCCTACTTTTTCCCTCGACGACCAGTGAAGGATTTGGGCGCGTACTTCCACCACATCGGTTTTCCTCTACCGTTCCCGCCTACCTCGTAGCCACTCGAGAGGGAAGTTTCGTTGTCCTTTTCGCTTTAATTACTTTAATTCCTCCATTGAGGACAATGTAGGATCTAGGTGTGGGAGGGCACCTGTGCTAGTTTTTCTACTTTTATTTTTTTAGATGTTTTGCTTTCTTTTTAGTTTGTTATTTGTCAATCTTTCTTTCTTTTTATTGATTAGCTCGTATGTGATGCCAAAGTTTGATATTGGATTGTTGCCTCTATTTCTACTATTGCTAAGTTTTAGTAATGGAAGTGTATCAAGTAGATATGGTTGAGTCTAAGAATATCTCTATGGTGAATATCGACGACTGTGTGACTTTTATAATTTTTGGTTAACTTTCCTTGGCATAGAGAATAACTGTTGGCATTTTCATGTAAATTGGTCCGGTTATTAACCTTAATTCTTCATGTTTGAAAATGAGGCTAGCTAATGCAAATTTTCTTTTGATTTTTGTGTTATTTAGCTGTGAATAAGAGTTGACTGTACTCCGCTAGTATTTACTACCGAGTAATCGAGGATCTTCACCGAAAGTGTCGATTCTTGCGTCAAAAAGTAGTAATTGCTATGAGTGCGTGGTCATGTGCGATAGGAACTGAGTAATTGGGCTCTTTTATCTAACAAATATCGGAGTTCGCGTCAAAAAGCTCCAATAGCCAGGGACTATGTCTTGTGTTACTATTAAAAAAAACAGAAAAATAGAAAAACATGAAAAAAAGTGAATGTTGTGTTAGTATATAATAAAAGTCAGCCTACCGATTTATGGATTTAATGTTGAGATTTTGGTTAATAGTTGGATCATTTGCTGATAAATGTTGTGTGTCATTCCTTCTTCTTAGATTAGTTAACCTGCAATTAGAGGAGTTTGTGATTTAGAAGCTAATCGCAGTGATGTTTCTTTGGTTTTGATCACTGATGCTTGATATATTTTTCTTGGTATCTTGGCAATATGGTAGGTGGAGCAATAGCTATTGTCAAATATTGATATTTGTTTACTGTTCTTATGCTTGAGGACAAGCAGGGTTTAGGTGTGAGGGGAATTGATAGGTTACGATTTTATCATTTATTTTATTATTAATTTTCCCTATTACCTGACCTGATGTGAATCAATTATTAGATTCTACTCGCTTTTCATAATTTGCATTTATTTTAGAGAGTAGAATGAAAATACCACAACAAGGCCAATTTGACAGTCATCGGAAAAGAATTCAAGTATCAAGCGTCCAGGGGCATTTTTGAAATATGAGGACGTGACCCTCTTTGGTAATTTGGCAGAAGACAACATGGAAAGAGGATAAAAAGGCTGGAGTCTTCTTCGGTCTCTTCATGGCCGCGGACGCCGCACAGTAGCAGTAGGAACTAGATATTAAATAGCTTTCTATTGACTTTTCTTGGGTAGTTTTTCTTTTTTCGTATGGTAGGACCTCTAGCTTAGCTTTTCTTTTGACTTTTCCTCTTTTCATCTTATTGTACTTTTGCTTCCATCGGATGTGAAGGCAAAGAAAAGCAATTGGGCATTCTTTGTAATCTTGACTTTTCCTTCATTGCCAAACCGAATTGAATTTTCTCAATTTCGGAGTCAATGGCCGCTACGGTTGCTTCGATCTCCTGTCAGCTTTATTCGTTAAAGATGAACTAAACTCCCTTTTCCAGTCAAGGAATAACTGAGGCTTTGGTTCGCCTAAAAATTATGAGATTGATTTAATTTTATCTTTTTCTTTTATTTATTGATATTTGCATATTCTCTGATCACAGTGTTCATGGTTATTCAATTAATTGATTATCTTGGATCCGGATAATTAGTTAATTTAGTAATCTATTGTCAAATGGGGCGTTAAATATGTAATTATTTAATTGCCCTGAAATAGTGACAACTGGCATGATTGGGTTGGTGTCAGGGGAATACGCGAGTTAACATAAAATAACCCTTTTGGAGGAAAATTAGCAACGGGAAAGGAACTAGAATTTGGAGGGATAACTGGATTCCAGATAGACCAGAAGGGAGATGATAAGTGACTAATTTACGTGATAATTGTATGACATTTTATATTATTTTTAGTCACTTTGGTTATATTATTGGAAGAAAATGAATCATTTTGGTTATAATTGGTGAAAAATGCTTTTAAATGATTAAATGAGGTTTTTATCACTTTTTACTTGGATTTTGTGTATTTTGACAGTTTTGACACATTTTCGTATTTCGGCTATAACTTGAGTTACAATGATCGGATTGGGATGATTCTTGAACCCATTTGAAGATAAGAGATAGATCTACAACTTTGGTGAAGACATCTAAATCCAGTTTGAAGGTTTTCCAGGTCAAAATGCCGAATTACAATAGCAAATGTCTACTGGTCGAAGCTGAAACAGGGCAATGAGCAGTCAAGGGTGTTTCGGTCATTTCTCAGCCTACACAGATCCAAATGAGATGATTCTTGATGCATTAGAAAGATAACTCAAAAGGCTACAACTTTCGTGTTTTAGACATGAGCTGGTTCAGCCTCTAACATCAAGAAAAGATTGGTTGAAGTTGGGCCAAAAACAGAGCAAGTGATCCACACTCGGATCCACTATTCATCCGAACCTTCGGTTGTTTCTGGGTTAGTGGATCCGAGGTACTGTAGCAGCTCGGATCACTGTAGCAGCCCAGATTTACTGTAGCAATCCGGCCTGAATTTGGCCGGATTCCTGGCCGGATTGTGGTCAGAAAAGGCTGCTCTGTACGCGTAAAACTCAATTTCACCCCCACCAACTCACATGCGTTGCAAGACATGTGAGAAACATTCCCAACTGTAAAAGGGAGATGTAATCCTCATTTCTTGACCACCTTTCATGATAAAAAAGCCAAATTCATTAAAAAGAGAGGAAATGGGAGTCCATAGCAGAAAAATAGAGAGTGAGCTACGGGAGAAAGCTTGAGTCTGCAGAAATGTAGCTCTTTCATCTCCCTGGTGTTAGTTTAGCTTAGTATAGAGTAGTGTAGCTTTTCCATTCTTGTTTATTATCTAGATTAGGATGAAGATGAATGATGAAGAAGGCAAGGAAGAAAGCTCATGTGACAAGGGTTGTATTCCTTCCAAATTCTTTATCTTTTGTATTTGATTCCAAGTTTAGTTAATATACAAGTTCTGGATTTTGTGTTCATTATGTGTTTCTAAAGTTTATACCTTGGGTTTGGTTGAACTTTCTATGATTGTTAGTGTTAATTGTTTGGTTATTTGATTGCTACGATTTGAGCAAGTTATTTAGCACTTTGGCTCTTTAAATCATGATTAATCTGGTACCATTAATTGTGATTATCTAAGGTGTTGTTTCTGCAATGAAAATTGAGATTTAACACTAGTTCAAGAAGTGCTAAACATAGGAAGTACACTCACGAAAGTAGAGGTGCATCTATGTGGTTTTTAGTGATTTATTTCATGTAATTTCATTGAAGAAATGAACTTGTAGCTAATTTCATAACCATGAGAATAGGTATGGATTAGTTATAAGTATAATTGATTCACTACGAAAGTAGGATTCAAATGCATAAGGAAATTACACCATAACTAGCCTAGATGTAGTAATTAATGATCCAAATATAGCACTTGCATGAGTAGTTGGGGATACCACAACCTAAGGAGCTTTCATTTGTCATTTTGTATAATTTCAGTAGGTTAAATTTGTTATAATTTATTGATAGTCTAAATAATAGAGAAGCTTTAGTAATACCGGTAATTGTTCACTCTTCCCTGTGGGATCGACCCGATATATACCCTAAACTACTAGTTGATCTGTATACTTGCAGTGAACGGGTGTAATTCGGTATTTTTTAGCTTGCACGTATGTAAAATACCCGTCAAGTTTTTGGCGCCGTTGCCGGGGAAGATTTGGCAATATCGGTGTGAAGAGCAACTTTATTAGTTTAGACATAATATTAGTTATAATGTGAATGTTATTTTCTATTATTTTTGTGTTTTATGTGTGTGTGTGTGTTTCATTATCTATTTTTCTTACTAATTTTGCTTTTGAGGTTGTTTAAAAGCAATTTTAGGTGATGAGAAGGGTAGGTCAATTTGGAGGACAATGCTTGAGAAGTGGAAGTTTGGAAATGAATGGTTACCAAGTGCAAAGCTCCTTCAACAGAGGTAACCAAGAATTTACTGAATATATATATTTTGAAGATGGTTTAAGGTGCTTAAAGGCAAAATTTGATGTAATTAAGTTACAAGTTCAAATGGACACCATGATGCATGAAATTGAGCAAAGGAGGAATATTAATGCTTTTAATTCTTATCATGTGATTTGTGACTTGTGTGGAGATTATCATGCTACTAATACATGTATGCAAGCACAAAATGTGGATTATTATGATGAATTAGAGCATTACAATCCTTGTTTTGATCAATACAGTGCTAATTGGAGCAATTCTCCTGCTTATGGTTGGAAAATCAATGTACTTATAGTGATAATTCATATTTTTATGATCACCAACCTGAAAGTGTCCAATATGAATCAAAACCATCTTGGGAGTTGGCAATAGAGAAGTTAGCTAATACACCTCTACCTTGGGAGTTAGAAAGTGAACCATTAGCTAATGATTCTAATGCATCTTGGGAGCTAGCTGTAGAAAATTTTTCTAATCAATTTGATTTAGCAATAGAAAAGCTAACAAATGCAACTTCCGATCGTTTTGATAGGATTGAGGAAAGAATAGATGAATTAGCTTCTTACTTTGGTAGAATACATGAGCAATTGAGTGCATTGTGTGAAGTTATTTCTTCTAATAATTTGCAAAATGATCCTAGCATGAATGATGGGAATGTTGTATGTGAAAATGGGTTGCATTTTGATGAAAATGATGAATCTCAAGAGTGTTTTAATGAGCAAATATCCATTTCACATGATAATATCTTTGGAACTAACTTTGAATCTCAAGAGGTGAGTTTTAATTGCTCAATTTTCACCCCTCTTGAGGAGTGTATAAAAAGTACAGGTTTTAAAGATATTCCTGCCCAAGATACTTTCATGGCATTTCCTTTGGTAAGTTCTCAAGTGGTGCATATTCAATGTAAGATCTATGAAACATTTGGAATATGTAAGTCACTTTCATTTCTCACATCATTAGATCATGTGGCTTTTACTATAAAGTCACCATTTAATGATCCACCACGACCAAAAATGGTGGATTATTCGCTAACAAAGCCTCCTTGAAAAAATGAGGTGAAATAGTCAAGCTATTGACTTTAAAGAAGCGCTTATTGGGAGGCAACCCAATGCTTGTTTAAGTTAGTGTTACTTTGGAGTGATTTTATGTTTAAAGCATAAGTTTGAGTAATTTTGTTGTTTTTCATTTGTAGGTTTTGGAAAAGTGACCAAATGAGGTGAAAAAGGCGAAATTTGATCAAAGATCTCAATACCTCAAATTCAGTAATTGTGGTTTTTGATGCATTAAAGAGGTTTAGAATGCATGTTTAGATCATTTTACATGTGCGTGAATGGTTTATTTTGACATAGAAATGATCTAGGGTGTATTTTGAATAATTGGGGTCAAACTGAAAATTGTAAAAATTCTGCAATAAGTGCAGATTCAATGGATCCGAACTCGGATCCATATGGATCCGAGGCCTCGGATCCACTTCTGCAATCAGAAAAAAATTCGAACTTCTTGATCCGAGCTCACTCACACTGATCCGACCTCGGATCCTTTCAAAAACGACCTCGGATCCTTTTAAAAACGAAGGCTTGGATCACTTTTCAACTCCACTTTTCTTCATGTTGGCTTGTTTTTAGTAAGTTTTAGTTCTTCGATTAATGTTTTTGTGTGTTTTGTAGGTGGCAATGGCAAGAGTTCATGCAAATGATCTCAATTGCAAAGGTGTTTATATTAAGGCAAAAAGGGAGTTTTCATGTTCAATTGCTGCATTTCATGCATTTAAAGTGTTTCATGTTTAAGTTATATTCATGCATGATCATGTTAAATTTGAATTTTATTCAAAGAACATGAAGTAGGTTGAATATGGAAGGTTGGCCAAGCAAATTTGGAGGAAAAACTGCAGAAAACAGCTTTTTCTGCAGCAAATCTGGCCAAATGTTGGCCGGATTGAAGGCCGGATAGTCAGGGGAGAAAAGAAAATTTTTTCAAGCATTCTGGACAGAATCCGGCCGAAAATCCGGCCTGAAAACTGGCCGGATATGCAACAGTAAAAAAAAAAAATTCTGCCCAGAATCCCTCCACGAATCCCTCCAATTTCTGGCCGGATTGTGAACAGTAACCAGCGTAAGATGAATCCGTTTCACGGATTCCTCACAATTTTTCTCCCTTCTTCTTCAACCCAACTCACACACTAACACCTAAAACACACACTACTCACTAAACTCACTCTTTTCACCATCCAATTTTCAAACCAACTATACCAAAACACTCCCTTTTCACTTGAGAGATGATTTCATAGCTAAAAATTCTTCAAAAACAAGTCTAAATTCGGATTTGAGCTTGAGAAGAACAAGGGTTTCAAATTTTTGAACTCTTCATTTGAGGCCGAATTGGAGTGAAATTTTTGGGGGTTTCTTCACCATTGGCATCCATAATCATCAACCAACAAGTTTGAGGTAACAAATTTTCACCAAATGTTGTCATTTGAATTTTGCCAATTTTTTTTTTCTATTTTTGGGCAATTTCAAATTTTTTTCATTTTGTGAAGTTTGGTGCTTTACATTATGCTTATTAAGCTTATTGATGATTATTGGTGATATTTAACTCATGAGTTTGTGATTATTTGGTGAATTTTTGCTAATTTTATGCTTAATTTGGCTTGGTGACCAAGTTGCATATTAAGTGGCCAATGTAGCATTTTAATTAGCTTAGTGGGAGTTTTTGATATTCATGTGAGTAATTTAGATTACCTAATGAATGAAAAGGTGCTTGATTGAATGATTTCTTGAATTCTTAGGTAATTCTAAAAGAAGAGGTGAATTGAAGATGGCCTTAATTGATGAAATTCATAAATGAACTTACAATTTTTGTGGGTTCAATAGCTTTTAGTATTTCATGAATTTTCACGAAGGTCATTTATATTTTGGTTTGGTGTGTTTGTCTCCATTTTGAGATTACTTTTGTACTTGAAGGGATTTGATCATTGATGGCAAAATGTATAAATGGAACTTATTTTGTTCATGATTGTGGATTTTTTGTGTGAAATTAGCTTCCCTTTGCTTTGGATACTAATGCATATATTTGATTAGCAAAGATTAGCTCATTTCATGTTTTTATCCCTTGAACATTGTATGGTTCCACATGCTTGATCATTTTTCCTTTTTCCTTGAATTGCATGATTTTGTTGATTGCAACCTTTTATTTTTAAGAAATTTATTTGTTTTGATTTTGTCTTTTTCAGGGTGCAATAAGTGAACTCTCCATTCTTTCTCAAATACGGTTGGAAATTCATCACTTGGACATGGATTCGGATTGCGCAAGTTCAATTGAGCAGTATTTTCTTTTACTCTTTATTTATTTTCCTTTTCTCACATTGAGGACAATGTGAAGTTTAAGTGTGGGGGAGGAAAATACTGGACTTGCATTTACTTGCCATGTGATGATATTTTATGAATCTAAATGTTTAGAAATGTTGGAATTGTGTTTGAAATGCTTGCCATGTGGATAATTTGTTAGAAAATAGGTTTGTTGGCAGGGAGTTTTCATCCATTTATAAGGAGAAACTCTGTAAAAATTTTTCTAAAATCTTTTCCAATATTTCACTATGGCCCAAAAGTTCTTCAAATTTTTGCATTTTCATTCAAAAAGGGCAAAGTATTCCAACCTTAAGTGTTTTATTCTTCCAATTGTTGAAACTTTATGTGTATTTTGGAAGGTTTAGTCCTCATTTAACTTGGAAATAGTATTATGCAATTAGAATTTTTACATTTTAGAAAGTATATTTGGTAAAGTGAGGAAAATTATGCCTATAATTTTACATGTTTAATGAGATTTCTTCTCTTTACTTAATTTTGCAAGTAAGTGATTGATATAGTCGATAAAGGTTATATTCCTCCTTTGATTATTCTTATATATTTTCTAAGAGGGAATATCTATTTATTGTCCTTTATTTCTGAAAAAGAAAAAAAAAGTAGAAAAAAAAGAGAAGAAAAGAAAGTAAATAAAAATTGTTCTACTCCAATGATTCTCGTACAGAGTAACCGGGGGTTGGCATCTACAAATGTCGACATTCGTGTAAAAAGGTACTTGAATTAAGAGTATGCATTAGCAACTTGAATAAGTGAAATGTTGAGTAACCGGGGATCTTCACCTAAAAGTGTCGATTTTCGCGTAAAAAGGCATTCTCACTATTTAAGTAAAATTTGTGTGAATAAATCCCTCTTAATTATAGAATTTTGAGAAAAAGATGATTATAAGGAGGAGGAAGGCTATAAATTGACTATGTGATTTGCTTATTTGTAAAATTAAGTTAGGGTAAGAGATTAAGTTTAACTTGTTGAATTTAGGGTATAATTATCTTTCCTTTACTTGATATTATGAGTATTTAATGTAAATTGAATAATTGTATAATGATTATTTTCCAAGTCTTGAGGAATTAAATTGGACAAAGTGCATATATTGTTTCACCTCTTGAATCATTGCATTTGATTATGTGTGAATTGCTTGAGGACAAGCAATGATTTAAGTGTGGGGGAGTTTGATAAGTGACTAATTTACGTGATAATTGTATGACATTTTATATTATTTTTAGTCACTTTGGTTATATTATTGGAAGAAAATGAATCATTTTGGTTATAATTGGTGAAAAATGCTTTTAAATGATTAAATGAGGTTTTTATCACTTTTTACTTGGATTTTGTGTATTTTGACAGTTTTGACACATTTTCGTATTTCGGCTATAACTTGAGTTACAATGATCGGATTGGGATGATTCTTGAACCCATTTGAAGATAAGAGATAGATCTACAACTTTGGTGAAGACATCTAAATCCAGTTTGAAGGTTTTCCAGGTCAAAATGCCGAATTACAATAGCAAATGTCTACTGGTCGAAGCTGAAACAGGGCAATGAGCAGTCAAGGGTGTTTCGGTCATTTCTCAGCCTACACAGATCCAAATGAGATGATTCTTGATGCATTAGAAAGATAACTCAAAAGGCTACAACTTTCGTGTTTTAGACATGAGCTGGTTCAGCCTCTAACATCAAGAAAAGATTGGTTGAAGTTGGGCCAAAAACAGAGCAAGTGATCCACACTCGGATCCACTATTCATCCGAACCTTCGGTTGTTTCTGGGTTAGTGGATCCGAGGTACTGTAGCAGCTCGGATCACTGTAGCAGCCCAGATTTACTGTAGCAATCCGGCCTGAATTTGGCCGGATTCCTGGCCGGATTGTGGTCAGAAAAGGCTGCTCTGTACGCGTAAAACTCAATTTCACCCCCACCAACTCACATGCGTTGCAAGACATGTGAGAAACATTCCCAACTGTAAAAGGGAGATGTAATCCTCATTTCTTGACCACCTTTCATGATAAAAAAGCCAAATTCATTAAAAAGAGAGGAAATGGGAGTCCATAGCAGAAAAATAGAGAGTGAGCTACGGGAGAAAGCTTGAGTCTGCAGAAATGTAGCTCTTTCATCTCCCTGGTGTTAGTTTAGCTTAGTATAGAGTAGTGTAGCTTTTCCATTCTTGTTTATTATCTAGATTAGGATGAAGATGAATGATGAAGAAGGCAAGGAAGAAAGCTCATGTGACAAGGGTTGTATTCCTTCCAAATTCTTTATCTTTTGTATTTGATTCCAAGTTTAGTTAATATACAAGTTCTGGATTTTGTGTTCATTATGTGTTTCTAAAGTTTATACCTTGGGTTTGGTTGAACTTTCTATGATTGTTAGTGTTAATTGTTTGGTTATTTGATTGCTACGATTTGAGCAAGTTATTTAGCACTTTGGCTCTTTAAATCATGATTAATCTGGTACCATTAATTGTGATTATCTAAGGTGTTGTTTCTGCAATGAAAATTGAGATTTAACACTAGTTCAAGAAGTGCTAAACATAGGAAGTACACTCACGAAAGTAGAGGTGCATCTATGTGGTTTTTAGTGATTTATTTCATGTAATTTCATTGAAGAAATGAACTTGTAACTAATTTCATAACCATGAGAATAGGTATGGATTAGTTATAAGTATAATTGATTCACTACGAAAGTAGGATTCAAATGCATAAGGAAATTACACCATAACTAGCCTAGATGTAGTAATTAATGATCCAAATATAGCACTTGCATGAGTAGTTGGGGATACCACAACCTAAGGAGCTTTCATTTGTCATTTTGTATAATTTCAGTAGGTTAAATTTGTTATAATTTATTGATAGTCTAAATAATAGAGAAGCTTTAGTAATACCGGTAATTGTTCACTCTTCCCTGTGGGATCGACCCGATATATACCCTAAACTACTAGTTGATCTGTATACTTGCAGTGAACGGGTGTAATTCGGTATTTTTTAGCTTGCACGTATGTAAAATACCCGTCAGGAGACCAACATCATTTCAACCACAGGGGTGTCAACTGGAGTATGTTTCTGATCTGATCAGGAATAATAGATGGAATAGAGTGCTGGTATTCAAAACTTTCAACCCACAAGATGCTGAGAGAATACTGAGCATACCAATAAGTATGACTGGAATAGAGGACAGCTACTGGTGGAAGCACTCTCAAAATGGACATATTCGGTTCAATCTGGATACAAGACTTGGATGAAGAAAAAAGAAGTAGAGAGATCAAGAAGGCGGAAGGAAGCTGGAACAAGCTATGAAGGAACCAATCCTAGGATTTGGAATTCATTGTGGCAGCAGAATGTAAGTCAGAAAATGAAGGTTTTCATTTGGAAATGCCTGCACAGTGGTATCCCAGTCAGAGAGACAATCTATACTAGAACAAGGCAAGGGAATCCCATATGTACCGGATGCGGGGAGAAGGAAGAAACAATTGAGCACATGTTGTTCCAATGCAACAAGGTCAAGGAAATCTGGAAAATGGCACCAGTGCAGTGGGATGGAATAGCACATCTATCAGACTGCTTTACCAAATGGTGGATAGCAATTCAGTAAGCTCAAGACAGCAGAGGTGTTGAGGATCAAGTCAATCTCACCATAAACATACTCTGGCAGATATGGAAAGCTAGGAACGACATAGAGTTTAACCATAAGGAGAAGGAGCCTTTTAAGATAATAGAGAAGGTGCTAAAGGAATGGATAGAATTTGATGAAGCTAACAAAGGGAAAGATTCAAGGAAGAACACTCAAGAAACAGAGCTACAGCAATGGTATGATCAAGATCAAAATGAGAGCCATTTTGGATTGATATTAAAGATCCACACCAGTCTGGACAAAGGACAAGCAGTAGTAGGGATCGGAATCTCAGCAATAGACAACATGGGAAGATTGCAAGCAATTTGGGCACTTAGAGAATGTTCATCAGGCGACACTTTACAAGACCAGGCTGTTGCAGTTAGGCTAGCTCTACTGAAAGCTGGAAGCCAAGGTTGGAGGAACATCAGAATGGAACTGGACAACCACAAGCTGGTAGATGCCATAAAGGAATCAAGGCTCAACAATCAGCAGATGGCTACATTAATAGAGGACATTAGATCAATCTGTACTTTGTTTCATCAGTGTTCCATCTTTTTGCCAACTCTAGGAAATTAGAATGTATTAAGTTGAGCATTTATGCTCTAAACATCTGGGTAGATGAAGAATGGGTAAATCCCAATCTTAGATGCTAGGCATCAGTGATCTTGTGGGATAGTTTGTCCGTTTGATTGGACCCTTGTCCAAATACTGTAAAGTTTACGGATATATATATATAAAGCTAATGTTTCGACAAAAAAAAAAAGGCTCTGCCAAATTTTCCTCTTTTCATTTCCTATTGTTCATAAAAGACTCCAAAGCCCAGACCATTCTTAATCAGCAAAAGAAATGCAATCCATCTGTGGCACCATGTGGGCCAGGGTTTGTGCAGCTTTTAGGGGTCTCCCAAGTGTGTAGCAATTTTCTCCAATAGGTCCCCTTTTTAGCACTTTTTAGTTTCATTTCCTGTAGATAGGTCCAAATACCAAATATAAGTATATGTTAACAATTAAGCAATATTTGGTAAGGACAAAGAGGAAAATTAACAATAAAATTACTAACAATTAACACCCTATCAACTTTGGCTCAGTAACCACAAAAAAAGGACTAAGACGCTTTTTGGACTGTAGTTCGAGGGTTTAAACTCCACTTATAGTAAAAAAAAATCTAAAGGAAGTGTCAGAGCACCACTTTAGTCTAACCAGGTCTCTATACCTGCTAGTGAATAGAATATATTAGATTATAGGAATATTATTGTTGCCGCAAAAAAAAAAAAGAATAGTTTATCACTTATTTTTGGAACCAAGTTTTATTTAGAAAATTCAGTACCATTTAACTAATTCAGATGTTCTATTTTAATTATCAAACGCAACTGAACATATTAATTGAACCCATTAAATTTAAATGCTGAATTGAATTACCAAAACCTTAGTCTTATGCAACACTTAATACCTACACCTCCTTACGTAGTCCCGACTCAAAACCACTAACCTAATCGCTCTGATACCAACTTGAGTCTTAACTACTAAGTTTAACAATTTGGGATCCCTTCTCGCTTTCTCAAGTATATCCCAAATTGTATTTGAGTATTTAGATTCTACTTAGTCTCCATCTCTTATTTTTTGTTGCAAATTTTTATTGCTCCTTAACTAAACTCTAGTTCAATTGGAGGTGATATTACCGTAAAAATCATTAACTCCACTTCATTGCATCCTAAACTTTAATTTTGGATACCTTATACTTTAAACTCTTAATTTTGGACATTTTGTACCATAAACTTTTAAGTTTATCTCATTTAAATTCAATCAATGACAACATTACTAAAATTAACGAAATAGAAGACCCTATAAATTAATGATATTATGTTGAAAGTGGCCAAAATAAGCTAAGGGATTACAGTTAGAACAAAAAATGATATATTGTCATTAATTTGTTCCATCTCTTATTTTGTTAATTTTGCTAAAAGTATTAGTGATTAGGACCATATAATTCAATGATAATATGTTGATGTGGTCAAAAAGAGCTAAAGAATCACAACTAGAATAAAATGATACAATGTCATCAATTCGCATCATTTTTTTTCTTATTCATTTTGCTAACAATGACATTGATTAGACTTAAATGGGATAAATTTGAGAGTTTAGGATGTAAAGTATTTAAAATTGAAAGGTTAAAGTGTAAAATGTTTAAAATTAAAGTTTATGATACAAAATGAAAAAACAATACAAATTTGGAAGTGCAAATAGAGTTTGTCCCAAAAATCATAAAGAATCGAATTCCCATAAGAGCTAAGTATAGGATTTTTGCAGGCCCATTGTTAAATTTGGACATAATTGTTTGAGATGATTGCAGTTAGGTTCCACATAATGGACTTGGCTCATCTCTAATGAATTCTCTCTCCATTCTCGCAATGTATATTCTTTTTTTTTTTGTCGAAACGATATATGATTTTATAGATGAAAAGAACATTTACAGTTTCAAGTAAAGACTTGAGTGAACTTTACAACCAGTGCATACTAACACTGAGGAATCCAAAATTCCTGATCAACAACAAAGTCTAGCGCTTGCACGCTTATCCTATGAGTAATATGGTTAAGATTCCTATTAATTAAACAAAAGGAGCACATACGAAACAAAGACTTAAGACTATAGATATCCTCCATCAGGGTGAGCATTCGCATTTCCTGAGATTTCCTTTGCTGGAGGAGAGTAAACGTTACCTTGTTCTGGATTTGCACTTCAATCTTCTCCAACTTCTGGACAGCAGCTTTACTCATCAGTAGTTTGATTGCTACGAGCTCATCCAGGACCTGGTGTCCAGAACTTCGTTCTTGCAACATCCACCCTCGTATCATGTTTTGATTGTCCATTGTTATAGTGACACCTATCCCAAATTGAGGAGTGTATTTGCTCTTTTGTGTTGCAAACCTTAGTCTCATGAGGCCTTCGATATGTTGCTGTTGTTGAGGGGATTCCGTCTGGTCTCTTGTTTCTCCTGAGGCCTTCTCGCAATGTATATTCAGATGCATGACATGCGCCTTTATTTATTAATAAGAGTTAGTATTAGTTAAATTTAAAATAATCATGTTCCTTCCTAATAAATAAAAATACATGTCATATATCTAAATATATATTATAAAAAATGGAGAGAGAATCCACTAGAGATGAGCCAATTCCTCGTGCAATGACTCCCCATGGGCAAGCAGGTGTGACTCTCCGGTCATAGTAGTACAAAAAATCATTTTTAATAGTATTTATTAAGATATAGAATCATGATTAAAATCAATAATACTATTATTATGCAGTTCCTATCGTGGGCCATGATTAAAATTCGTTTCCGTCAGTTGGGCCATGTGTGTAGTTCCTATCATGGGCCTGCAAGAGTTTTCCGACACACATTAGGATCCAAATTTCGTTACCCGTCTATCACATTATCCATTTTTTTTTAATTTTTAGTTAGTACTCCCACCACTTGATTCAACTATATGTTCTCCTCTCCAAAATTTATTAGTTTGATTTTGATTTTTTACGATTGACGGTTAGTTTGAACGAAAAAAATTAATGGTGACAAATTAACCCAAACCATCGGGGAGGGGGGTTTATATCTACATTTTTAAAATGATAGGGGAATTATGTAATAAATCACCAAATTACAGGGGGATAAAAAGTGATTTATCCTTAAAATAAATTGAAAAAAAATTGCGGATCATTAGTGTGTAGTTATGAGAGTACTGTTCAGTTTTTCTTGGGCTACATGGTAAAACATAAAGAAAGTCTTTTTGGAAGAAGATCAAGAATTGTGCGTCGGAAGTATAAATAGCAAATATAGGAGATTTTTGAATTTTTTTCAAGTATTATTGTAGTATTTTTTTTATTATGTGTAGAAAGTGAGATTAAAAAAATCATTGAAAAGATTTAAAAAAAATGTAACTGAAGAAACCATATGTATGATGCAAGTAAAAAATTGTTTGGAGAGAAAAATAACATATCCAAACAAAATCTATCAGATTTTATGGCCTCACTCCTTATTTACCTACTTTGTCTCTACTTCCTCTATCGAATTCTCCTACTTTGTCCCAAGAAAAATCTCACAATATTCACGCCTGTTGTTTATCAATATTCGATAACAAAAAGTCATAACAAAAGAGTATGTGCAGTAAAAATTGGTTGTATGGAGTCTACTTAAAAAGCTTTCCCAGTACTGACTGTTGTTTGGTCCTTAAATGATTAAGTCATGGTACTTTTGTGGTTCATATTTAGTTTGTTTCAATGGTTGCATGAGTAAAATAGAAGACTTTATTTGGACTAAAATGTATATAATCTTTTCATAATTTGGACTAAAATGTCAAAATGACGAAATTTATATTTCATAATAAAATCAACTCAGATGTCAAATGTACTCATCTGTAAAGTTTAAAATTATTAATTAACTATAAGGGATTATGTATTTTGAAAATCATTTGTGGGTTATGTGGTATAGCATTAAAATATAATGGGATTATGGAGTAAAATACAAAATCATAAGCAGTTAAAGTGTCATGTATATTATATTTATTTATTTTGGTCATTTCAATCATTTTAATTTTTAAATAAGGTTATTCTCGACATTTCCTTAGGAAGCCCATACCATGTAAAGCGCAAATTGATAGAACGCTAATTTAGCATTAATTTTGTTATAATTTCCTTTTCTTATTGGATTGGATATTGCATTAATGGACATATTTTGTTTGAATTGTATGTTTAGGGGATATTTATCCAATTGGAGAAGGAAAGTGCAGAAATAGTAGCTTTTAGAAGATTTTCCTCCAAGTAAGTGTGGACGCGTGAGAAGACATCAATCAAGTTCGGAGTGTGCGGGATTCTATGCGGGGTAGTATCCTAATTCAAGTGGGAGTCGTCATCATAACTGGAAGATGATATTATCTGCCAAGTTTCTAATTAGTAATTGGGTTGGTTTAGGAGGCTTTTAAGCACTTTGTTTTGCTATCTTTTAGGAAGTAGTTTTCCTATGGTAGGAGATTTCTTTGGAATCAATCACTACGAATTGTGAGAGAGGAAGTTGAATGTGTTTTTAGAAAGTAAATAAGAGGGAACAAGGCCGGATCCCGCGTGATTAAGAGTTGGGGCCAGCAACAAATTCGCAGGCACTTAGGTCTTTTATTTTTCCTCCTGAGCCGACTTTTAAAGGGGAGGAAAACATTAGAAAAGCTCGGCTATTATTTTTATTCTTGGACGGCTGGTTCTCCATTAACCATTAATGGAGAACTAGCTTCTTAATTCTAGTCAAGGGACAACTGAGGATTTGGTTCTGCAATTATTGTGAGATCAAATTTATTTTAATCGCTTCCTCATTTATTGGTATTTATGTGTTTCCTGTTTTTAATTGTTATAGCCCTTGTGTATGATTGATTAGTGCGCAATAATTAATTATTCATATAGGCTATTTTGCTAATATAGGGGTAATTAAATCCGTAATTGTTCGTTATCTCTATCTTAGTAGCAACTGGCGTAATTAGGTTTATGTCAGGGGAACATATGATCTAATTTAAATAAACCCTCGTAACGTGTTTATTAGTTAGGATTGGGCCTTTCTAATTTTTAATGCAATCAAGAAATTAAATCCTATGGTCGTACCTAGGGTTGTTTCTGGGTTAGAGAAATAGTTAACGGTCGTACCTTAACTATATAAATGTGGAATTACCTATGCATCGATGATCAGTGTATGAACCATTCTGAAGTGTATCCTTGGCTAGAATTCTCCCAATTATTTCTGTCAATTAATTATTTTCTGCATTTAATTTATTTAGTTAGCATTTAATCCAAAAACCCCCATCCTTTGAACTCTAGAAGAAACGAATTATCCCCAATCCCTGTGGATTTGACCCTACTCACTGTTATATACAAAATCTGTATTTTTCTCGAGTAGGTATTTATTATTGTACAGGTTCGGCACCTGTCACAAATACCTATAACTAATATTAGTATATTCAATTTATATGACTTTTATATAATTTTCATCTAAAATTTTCTTGTACCATCAAACATTATTATGTTTACCTGCCTTGAAATATACTATATGCAAAATCTTATACTAAGACCATGTTTGATAATCCAATTCAGCACTTAAACTTAATGAATTCAAATCTTAACATGTTCAAACACGTTTGATAACAAAAAATTAAACATCTAAATTAATTAAGTGACACTGAATTTTTTAGACAAAACTTGCTCCCAAAAATAAGTGATAAGCTATTCGCTTATCAATGAATATTATGTACGCCCAAATGTGTTAGATTTAATATTTAATAGTTCAATAATTTAATGGATTTAGATTTCATATTTCAGATTTCAGGTTTCAGTTTTTAGATTTCAGTTTTATCAAATGCACCCTAAGTGATGTAAAACTTAAGCGACAAAAACAAACTAATAAATAATTCATCTCCTTAATTTTAAGGATTTTCATGTTTATATCTATTATTTAAAAATACTATAACTTGGAGTTGCTGTTTATAGGTGGACTTATACTATGTGAACGTAATTCGGTGTGATTACCAAACTTATCTAAGTATGTTTTGCATAGCTTGATACTCAACTAAAACTAAACGCAAGTTGATACTAAGGAATCGAAGTTACAAGCTCATAACAATAACCACATGCTTTAATTGTAGAATGTAATAGTTTTAGGTACAAGTAAAACATAGCAAAACTACTTAAATAGATAAGAGATTCCACATTTTGATTTATTTTGTTGCCTCAACATTAGCCCACAATTTCCTTATCCATGTATATCATGTACCCCGACTTTTACATGTGGCATGATTATGCTGAATTTTGATGAGCTTTGGAGATATTAGTAGTATGTTCCTAGGGTTCTCAATCTTAATAGGTGGTACTCAAATGGAATTTTTTTTTCCTTTTTTAGGTATACTACTAGATACTCAATTCTCAATGTTATAAGTTGGTAGTATTTTCACCAATCGGTTTTTTAGTAACAATAAAAGTACAGATGACAGTTTTCTTAGGTACACATTTAATTGTAGGTGATGATTAAGTTCATTTATTTAAAATGCTGCCAATTTCCTGTGAAATCTCACTAATGTATTTTTGCCTTCAGTATTATCTTCACTGTCCCTGTCAAGAATCCTACTCGTAGATAAGGTGCATGTTTAGAGTAACTATGTCAAAACTTGACTGCTGCCGTACCATGAATAGTACAGCCAACATATTAAAACTTTCCCCCTCTCAAACAATTTGGCAATCCCACTTGGCTCTTCCGCCAATACCTAAGTTGCTAGCAATTTGGGTAGTGTACAAACTTACTGATGAACTCTTTTTTCGTGTCATGAAATAAGTTTCGGCTTGTTGGAATTCCAAGCAATGCAATGCAGAAATATGTAGCAATATATTTCGTATCATGAAATATGTAGCAAGCAATTCAGACCTTGAAGCTTGCTGGAATTCCAAAGCTTGCAAACATTCCTATGCCCAAAGCTGCCTCCTAAACAATGTTTTGTGTGAGAAGTGCTCTCTTCCCATATATACCATTTATTCAGCTGCCTCTATTTCTCGAGTTGAGACTTTTTTCCCCCCTTACATTCTGGGAGAATTGAAAGACACTCACCAAGTTCAAGGACCTTAAAAAAAAGAAAAAGAAAAAGAAAAATTTGTAATGGAAAACCTCTTGTTTCACTAAAAGAAAGACAAAAACTTCCTTCACATAATAAAATGAGGACAAATACAGTTCATCTGGTCTTCTATCTTTTGAATTTTTTTTTCCAAATGTTCGTGCGTGTTTATGAGCTATGGATTCCCATCCGAATATTTCACCAACGGCTCACTTATTTAATTTTCTTTTCTCCTTGTAATATACTAAAATAAATGCTATATACTGCTTCAGAAGAACAAAAATCATAAAAGACTTGCTATAGAATACACATACTAATAATTATTACTCTACCACATTCATGTTTATGTTTGTTAGTCAAAAAATCCGAGAGTTCCTAAACTATCACCGTTGTCTAATTTTAATCCTCGATCTAAGTATTATTGTTTCTAACCGACCCCCTACCCTTCATTTTTCTTTAACCTCTGCATAAGATTTCTCCACAAATCTTTGAAAAACCGAACTTGAAATTTTGCTCCCTATGCTTTTTGATTGAGAGGTTGTATAAAAATGCCCTTCGGTTCCTGCTAGACCTACGTCTAAAATGGTCGTAATTCTTTAAATTGTGCAATTTTAATTGTTCAGAAATCGATTAGAGGCAAAGTTTAGATTAGGGACCAAAAGTGGACAAACTGTGATAATTATTTATGAGTTCCCTAAATTTTTTACTCTGCATTTATATACTTTCTCCAATTAAATTTACTTTTTTTTTTTTAAATTAACACCTGAATTACATGTCTTCGTGCTCATTAAATTAAAGAGACCCTGGTCACGTGTTGACGTGCAGTCCATTAAAGCAGCAAAATTTCGATGGATGGTTCGCAGAAAAAGAGAATAATATAAATAAATGGATTTTACACGTTTATTGCTTTCTTTTGAGCGAATTCAAAATGTGACTGTTGGCTCCGTTCCGTTGGTTGTCATAAGTGACTGGGATTCAGATCAGGTCGCAGAAGTGTACTTCATCTTTTACTTTTCTCACATATGACTTGCTATATACTGCTTCACGTATAAAACGAATAGTAGCAATGGAAGGAAATGGTGTAGATAAAAAAAAAAAAGCATAAAAGAAGAAAGAAAACAAGGGAGAAGCAATAGAGTTTTCAGTAAATCTCTTTTCAGTAAACCTACTCTGTCTCTACTTCCTCTATCCAATTCTCCTACTTTGTCCCAAGAAAATCTCAAAATCTTCACGCTTGTTTATCAATATTCGATAACAAAAAGTCATAACAAAGAGTATGCCTAGTAAAAATGTGGTTGTATGGAGTCTACTTAAAAAGCTTTCCCAGTACTGACTGTTGTTTGGTCCTTAAATGATTAAGTCATGGTACTTTTGTGGTTCATATTTAGTTTGTTTCAATGGTTGCATGAGTAAAATAGAAGACTTTATTTCTAGAATTTTATCCACCATGTTTCCCATCTAATTAAGATTGTCTTCTTCCAAATGAAATTCCTTGTTTGAATTGCTAATTTCTAGAGATTTTTTTTTTGTAGAAAATTTCTGTAACAATTTGATATATATGAGATAAAAAATAATTAAAAAATATTATCACAGAAAATATAAAAATTTTTCTAAGAAAAACTTCAATCCAAGTGTGTTTTTCATCAGAATATGAGTCGAACACTTCATTTATTTATTTTTTAACTTCCTTTTCTACTCTCAAAAAAAAAAAAAGAGAACAGTTTTTTTTAGTACATGTTCATCTAAAATATATCCTTACCCACTATTTCACAAAATTTTTTATTTCAAACACAACCCATTCTCCCAGACAGGCTATCACACTAAAAGTTCTCATGTGCCTGTATTGGCAACTTTTCTTCTGCACACTTGTACTATAAGCTTTACCCATGGTTTTGTACAAGTTGAATTTCCAAACCAAACAAAAAGAAAAAGAAAAATCAAACAACTATTTCTTAATTTACTTCCAATTGTTGGTCAAATTTTGGATGGTCGGATATCCGACCCGTGAACCAAAATTTGACCATATCCACAAAAATTGGGTTAGTCATTTTGTGATCTGTATTCAAATCTGCTAATGTGGATATATGTATTATGCGGATCAGATCAATTAGATATCTGATTTGCATTTGATTCTTAATTTTTTTTTAAAAAAACTAAAAATTCTAAAGATAAAATAAATTTTAAATATATTAGAGTTTCAAAAATATTATATAAATGAGTTTTTAAATATTATATAAATACATAGTATGAGTTTTTAATTATAAAAAAAGTTTTTAGTCGAAGTTAATCTTTTTTTATTGCAATTGAAAGTAACTTCCATATTTTTTTCCTTATTTTGATTCAAACAAATAAGATCAAATATTTCATTTACAAATTTTTTGTCAACAAATTTTATGACAATATGTTTAAAAACTTAATATTGCATACAAAGAAGCTTGTTTTGGAAGAGGACATAAAAATAAAATAGGAAACAAGGGATAAAACTATTTTAAATTCATGAATTTAATGTATAAATATTTTTAAAAATAACAAAATACTATGCTGGGCAAATTAGATATCTGCGAATCACTAAAAAATGATTTGAATCTAATCTGCATAACTCTTTGACTTGAATGTGACCCGATCCGTCGGATCGGATATCCACTAATTCGGATCGAGTCCCGGATCGGATGTGCTTTGCGGATCACCGGGTCAAGTTGTATTTAGCACCGTCAAGGAAGGTTCGATGCCTGGACAATTCAGATCCGTCTACCAATGAATATGCACTATTGTCTATTGTGAGGTGTTTGGATTATTAAGTAAGGCATACTTTTTTTGTTCAACAAGTCAACGGAGAGGGGCGGTATTCCGAGGCACGTCTCTCCACGAGAACTGTTGTACATTGTAGTTTACTGAAGGAAATTGCTTGGCATCTTACGTAGCAATTTGGATGTATCAGCTAATACATATCTGATCTGCATCTTCTCAAGAATAAGACTTAAAAAGTAGTAATTCATTCTTTTCACGAGCTCGTGCTGCACTATAAAATCCTGGCCAGGCCTCAAGTGCATTTGTAACTCGAGCAAATCAAGATTACTCGCAGATAACTACGCAAATTGTTGGTTTTCGGGTAAGATGTAAGTAATCTGAACGAGAGTTGAGTAAATAGCGAGTTTAATCTTGCCATTATTGTTCTACTTTACCTTTTCTGAACCAACTTTGTGATTAATTTTCTGTCACTTTGGTCCTGCAGTGGTATTCTGATTCTACTCAACAACATATGCTAAGATGTCTGAGCACAAAGGAGTAATAACTAGTATTGATCAAAAGCTTTTTGGGCTATCAAATTCATTTGACAAGCAACGGATTTTCAGAGTCCATCATAAACTTCGCAGCCAAAATGAAGTGGCATACGAACCACAGATGTTCTCTATCGGGCCTTATCATCACGGTAAGGAAAACTTGGTAAAAGCGCAGACGTATAAGCTGTGGTACTTGAAAGAGCTTCTCCTTCGAAGAGGCGAATCAAGTACTGAGAGATACATCAATGCCTTAAAAGCCCTTGAAGAGGGAGCTCGAAGTTGGTATGCAGAAGAAGATATGATTGGTCTTGGTAGCGATGAATTTGTGGAAATGATGCTACTTGACGGGTTCTTTATCATTGAGCTTTTGAGGAAATATGCTGGTTGGCGCCGGTACAAAGAGTATCCCGTCAATTACTGCCCAAAACAAGGTGATCCCATCTTCCTGAAGCGTAGGATAATGGGATGTCTGTTCAGGGACATACTATTGTTTGAAAATCAACTGCCTTTCTTAATCCTGGTTCGTCTGTTTGAAATGACTAAGTCACCAGGTGGAGCTGAGGATGAGAACCTCGTTGATCTTGCCATTTTCCCTGATTCACCTCTGCATTCTTTTTTCCCAGGTGAGAAACCTGTACCATTACCGAATCCTACCACAAACATTGCTGGAAATGTTGGAGATGTCGTTCATCTTCTTCACCTAGTGCACGAGTGCTGGTGTTGGTCATTTGCTGGAAAACTAGCAGGTGGTAATCGAAGCCCAGATAACGGGGATCCACAGGGCCTTCGTTCTACAAGAGGCGGGTGGTTGGAGCTAATGAAAAAATCCTCAATCAAGCTACATAAAATTGCTGGCAGCGTACGTTGGTCATTTGCTGCAAAACCAGCAGCTGATGATCGAAGCCAAGAAAACGGGCATCCACGTGACATTTATTCCACAAGCGGCTGGGATTTGGAGAAAAGGGTATCCGCAATCCAGCTACACAAAATTACTAGCAGCTTGCACTGTTTTTCATTTGCCGCAAAACAAGTAGCTGATCATCAAAGCCAAGAGAATGGGGATTCGCAAGACAATTGTTCCACAAGCGGCGAGGTGTACGAGCACATAAAATGCGCAAGCGAACTGCAACAAGCCGGGATAAAGTTTGAGACGGCTAACAAAAGTGTATCGTGGCTGGATATTGCTTTTGAAAAAGGGGTAATGAAAATCCCGACTCTGGAAGTTCATGATGTTACAGAATGCGTCTTCAGAAACTTAATTGGGTTTGAACTTTACATGATTAATGGACTGTATGATAGAAGATATGTAATTGATTATCTCACGTTCATGGATAGTCTCATTGATTCCTCAAGGGATGTTGAAAAGCTTCGACACAAAAAAATTATAACCAAGTGGTTAGGTGATGATAAAGCGATATCTTCAGTGTTTAATAGTCTTGTGAAGGAGGTCGAGACTGAAGCAGCCAACGATTTCTTCTGTTACTCGAGAGTTTTCAAGCAAGTGAACGAGTATTCTAGCCGGCGTTGGAACATCTGGAGGGCTCATCTGATGAGGAATTATTTCAATAACCCCTGGTCCATCATCTCATTTGCAGCTGCTCTTGTGTTGCTCATTCTGACATTTGTGCAGACCATATTTTCGATCCTACAATTCAAAAGCGAGCCCAGCTGTGGATGTAAAGTGTCCTAATAAATAGAAGTTATTTTGAATTATTTTGTGCGCTTTGTCTCAACTTCGTTCCCTCATTCATAGTCGATGATGTGCAATTGAGTGGTATAATATGCTCTTTGTGCCAATTCAGGCTTTTTCATTTAACTGGAAAAGACATGTAAAAATTTGGTATAGTCATTAATCCTTGGCTAACACACACGTCCCCAAGCAACAAATACTTAGACTAGAAGCCTTGATGAATGGCTATCCCTATTCCCTTGAACAGAAACTCACGCTTGCCACTGAAACAAGTTTTTTCTTTCTTGGTTTTAATCTGGGAAGGAGGATTAATGTATTGGCTACAGTGGTTGCAGACCTTAGTTCATGTTTTTGCTTTTTGACGGTGACATGAACCTGAAGGATGATAAGCATCTATAAGCTTTTCTTGCTAAATTAAAGTAGAGGACTGGCCTGAAAGCTGGAAATATATGAAGTTGAGGCATACCTAGTGGACACCCTAAAACAGATTCTCTCAAGAATTAAATTCCCACGAAATCATAGATTCACAATCTTGATCTTCTGCCTGTTTTTTCATTTCTGGAATAAAACCATGATGGTCATCCGAAAAAATATAGCACATCAAAAAAGTCAAGATAGCATCTTTCTATGTTGAAAGCCTTGGGTTCAGATGACCCCAACAAATTAATTTTTTGCTACTATAGGCAGTAGGTTTCTTTATTTTAGTATATTACTACTATAAGTTGCAGCCATGGGCCATGGCTGCATGTGGTGTTGCTTCTCAGGGCTTTCTGAGGAAGGAGAATAAATAAAACTGAAGAATAAAACAGAAATCAAAAGTGAAAAAGGAAATCAAAACGTACCCTTCCTTTGAGAAGTTATGAGTAAAAATCCTAAAGGTAAAGGGTCAAAGGTAAGAGAAATTATGAGGGAAAATCTTAAATATAGTTATGATTAAAAGGTAGTTTACCCTTTAATATTTCTTTTCGTTTGAAGAAAGGAGTCTTACTCCAGAGCAGCATGACTGCAATACTTGAATAGGAACATGATAACAGACACCTTCTTGGACTAGACTTGCATGTGCGTGACACAATAACAAACAAAATTGATAAGCAAATCGGCCAGAATTAGAGACGCAGAAAGTGAAGGGTAGCTTCAAAATTGGCGCTATGTGAAGAATTCAATGAAGCTTTCTCATCTTGATTCCTACTGCACTTGAGTCGAGACGGCTCAAGAAAATGGACCCCTTCTTGGAATTGTCTCGAGCAGACTGCATATGCTTTTGACACAAAAACAAACAGAAATGAGGAGCAAATGGGGCCAGACTCATAGGACGAAGAAAGTGAAGGGCAATTACTATACTGTCTGAGACTTGTAGGATTCAATTGTTTTTAGTCCTTAATAAATATTCCTGGATTACAACCTCTGTATATTCATCTGTTTTCTGTCGTGAACCCGCTGAGTGCTCGAGGTGAGCCTATTCAAGGGCTGCCGTGAGCTTAAAATCAATCATTGCTGGTTTGATTTAAAATTACTTTCTCGAGAACAGGAGAAAAAAGAGACGGTGAATTTCACTTTAATCCTCTACTATTTAAGATTTTCCCAAAATAGTCACATTACTTCCTTGTTTGTAGTTCCAATTTGACTACACAAAAAGGTACATTTTGTTACTTGACATTTTTTAGTATTTAAGTTCTTTTAATTTCCTTTTTTTCTTCTTCTTACAATAGGGCCTAAAAGGCGGCAAACTAAAGTAGGTAATCCCAACCACTGCTGTCGTTAATATCATTAAAAAAAAAGTTTTTTATAGCACTTTAGAAAAGTCCAAGTAGCACCAAACTTTAAGTTTAAATTATTTGAAAAACTTTTTAGTAGGTTTTTTTGATATTTTGTTTGGACTAAAAGAAAGTAGTTTTATTGATTATTATTTTTTTTAAAAAAGTAGTCTTTTAGTTCAAGCCTCTTGACATCAAGTCATCAATACTTCCAAATTGTAATATGGACCTGCGCTGATGGACTATCTCACAATAAATATGGCCCTGACACAAATATAGTAAAATTAACTTTTGGATAAAATATACTTTATCTCCTTATGATTTAGCCTTTTTCACATAATTCTTTTATGGTTTGAAAATTTACATATAATCCTCTCATAATTTGAATTAAAGTGTCAAAATGATAAAATTTATATTGTATAATGAAATCAACTAAAATGTAAAAAGTACTTCTCTATAAAGTTTCAAATTATTAATTAACCATAGGGGGTTATATATTTGAAAATCACATGGGGGTTAATATCATTAAAATATAATGGGATTATGTAGTAAAATACAAAACCATGACGGGTTAAAATGCCATGCATATTACATTTATTTATTTTGGTCACTTCAATCATTTTAGTTTTTAAATAAGGATATTCTTGATATTTCCTTAGGAAGCCCATACCATGTAAAATGCAAATACCTAGAACTAATATTAGTATATTCAATTTATATGACTTTTCTTGTATTATTATATAATTTTCATCTAGAATTTTCTTATATCATCAAACATTATTGTGTTTATGTGCCTTGAAATATACTATATGGAAAATCCTATCCTAAGTGATTTACTACTTAAGTGATAAAAACAAACTAATGGATAATTCATTTCCTTAATTTTAAAAATTTTCATGTTTGTGTCTATAGTTTAAAAATATCATGATTTAGAATCGCTGTTTATAGGTGGAGTAATACTATGTGAATGTAATTCAGCATGTATACCAAACTTATCTAAGTATGTTTTGCATAGCTTGATACTTAGCTAAAACTAATCGCTGCATAGTTGATGTTTAAGGAATCGAAGTTACAAGCTCATAACAATAACCATATGCTTTAATTGTAGAATGTAATAGTTTTAGGTACAAGTAAAACATAACAAAACTACTTAAATAGATAAGAGATTCCACATTTTGATTTATTTTGTTGCCTCAACATTAGCCCACAATTTCCTCCTCCATGTATATCATGTAGCCCACTTTTACATCTGTATTATGTTCTCAGGGTTCTCAATTTTAGTAGGTGGTAGTCAAATGGAATTTTTTCTTTTTTAGGTATACTACTAGATACTCAAATTCTCAATGTTGCAAGTTGGTAGTATTTTCACCAATCAGTTTTTTCGTGACAATAAAAGTACAGAAGACAGTTTTCTTAGGTACACATTTAATCGTAGGTGATGATTAAGTTCATTTATCTAAAAATGAGGCCAATTCCCTGTGAAATCTCACTAATGTATGTATTATATTCACTGTCCCTGTCAAGAAGCCGACTCTTAGATAAGGTGCATGTTTAGACTAACTATGTCAAAATTTGATTGGTGTCGTACCATGAATAGTACAGCCACCATATCAAACCTCTCCCCTTCTCAAACAATTGGCAATCCCACTTGGCTCCATTTTTTTTTTTGACAAACGAGAATCTCATATATATATATATATATATATATATATATATATCAACATTTGAAATTACAAGAGTTAATTACAAAAAGGGGTAACTACCCCCATATCCTTTCTAACTAGCCTTGAAAGCCAAGTTGGGAAAGAACCTTCCCATTCAAAGCTTCTAGTTGCCTTTGTTGCAAACTGAGCTAATTCATGGCTACATTGATTCACCGTTCTAGGTACAAAAGTGAAAGCGCATCTTTCAAAATTTTTCTTCTGAACGTCAATGTCTTCCAGGATTTTGTTTGAAGACTACAGTCCTGGACATTGTCCGTGTTGATGAGGCTCACTACATGCTTGCAGTCAGATTGGACTTCTATATTTGTCCATCCTGCAAACTGAGCCATTTCGAGCGCCCCTCTGATTACTAGAGCTTCTTCAGTGGCTGCAATTCCTTTCCTCCTCGCAGTGATTCCTTTCGCTCTCACTAATTCTCCACGCCAGTTCCTTGCAATGATCCTAAGACCTGATCTGACCATTTTAGTCGAGATAGTAGCGTCCGTATTGATCCTTATTGTTCCTTCCTTAGTAGGTTCCCAACGCTGCTGGACTGGTGTTGCCTTTTCTGGTGCAGAATTTGTCCCTGTGTCTGACTCCTTTGCTGCCTCATATTCGATCCATTCCTGTTGTGCCTTGTCTACAATTACATTTGCATCAGCTATTTCACACTGGAAAGTAAACTTATTCCTTGCTTTCCAGATTTGCCATAAGATGTTTGCTGTAAGCTGGATTCTGCCTACACCTTGAGTCTCTTTTGCTGCTTGCAACACAGCTTCCCACCATCTCCACAGGTTGCCTTGAAGTTTAGCCAACCCTTCCCACTGTACAGGTGCAATATTCCATATTACTTGCGCTGTTGGGCAGTTGAAGAAGATATGTTCAATGGTTTCCGTGTCCTCCCCACAGCAGTGACAAATCTTGTTCTCTATTCCAAATCTTTTGTCGAGAGCTTCATTAGTAGCCAATCCGTTTTTTAGACATCTCCATAAAAAATGTTTCAATTTCAGCTTAATGTTTAGGCTCCATAAAGTTTTCCAAACTGTATGCTTTCTTATCTCCCAACTGGTTTCCGGATCAGGTGCTAGCCTTTGATTCGTTTTTTCCTTTTCTTCCTTAGCAATCACATATCCGGTCTTCACAATGTAGATTCCAGACTTGCTGAAGTTCCAGAATAATCTATCTTTCCTGTCATACAAACTAAGTGGAATATTAGTAATATGGTTCACGACATCTACATGAAACCAATGCTGCAAAAGATCAATGTTCCACTTCCCTCCCTCTATAAGCTCATTAACAAACTCAAGTTGACATCCTACTGGTTTAGCTGTGTGAATTCTTCCATCCACCAACCCAGGTATCCATCTATCATGCCAAATCCTCATTGACCTCCCATCTCCCACCCTCTTCCATAACCCCTTTTGAAGCAATTCCCCTCCTTGTGCATACTTTTCCAGCACCATGAGGCATTGTTAGAGGGTTGCTGTCCTAACCAATTCTCCTCCTTCATATTCCTAGCCTTCAAGACTTTGCTTACTAACAAATTTGGATTGATCACAATTCTCCAAATTTGTTTTGCAAGCATAGCCAAATTGGAGGCTTCCAGGTCTCTAAAATCCATACCCCCTTTCCCTTTCACCTCAGAAAGCTTACTCCATCTAAATGCACCTTTTTTTCCTGTTCCCCACCACCCCACCAGTACCTCGCAATCTTAGCACAAACAGCCTTACACAGACCCTTGGGTAATTTAAAGCAGGACATGATATACGTTGGCATGGCCATGATGACTGCTTTGATCAAAACTTCCTTACCCCCTTGACTAAGCAATTTTTGTTTCCAACCTTGGAGTTTACTGTTAATGTTGTTCATCAGAAATCCAAAAACCTGGTTTTTATCTCTCCCAATCGTCATCGGAAGTCCTAGATATTTGCCACTATGCGCCTCCTTCATATTGTCCAGCACCTTACTAATTTCCCCTCTAACTCTCTTGGGAGAATTCCTACTGAAAAACATAGCAGATTTATGAAAATTTACTACTTGTCCAGATGCTTGTCCATAAATCTTGAGTACCTCCTTGAGCTTTTGAGCTTCTTTTTTACTTGCTTTACAACACAGTAGGGAGTCATCTGCAAAAAATAAATGAGATACCATAGGACTGTCCTTGCAAATTTTGATTCCAGTTAAATGCTTGTTATCCACAGCTTTCTTGATCAGGTTTGAAAGCCCTTCAGTACAGATAATAAATAAGGAGATAAGGGATCTCCTTGTCTAATCCCTCTGGAAGGTTTCACACTACCCACTTTTTGCCCATTTAAATTGAAAGAGTAAGAAACCGTGGAAATGCAGGTCATGATCCAACGAACAAAAGTGGGACAGAAACCCATCTACATCATGATTCTACCAAGAAACTTCTACTTCACTCTATCATAGGCTTTAGACATATCAAGTTTAAGGGTCATGAAGCCTACCTTACCAGCTCTATTACTTTTAAGGAAATGTAAAATTTCATGAGCAATGATAACATTGTCTAAAATTTGCCGGCCAGGAACAAATACAGACTGTGATGGACTAATGCAATGCTTAAGGACCTTCTTCAGTCTATTAGCCAAAATCTTGGAAATGGTTTTATACAAAACGTTGCAAAGACTAATAGGCCTGAAGTTAGCAAGCATCATAGGATTGTCAACCTTGGGGATTAAGGAAATGATGGTCTCATTGATGGTCTTAAGAAGATTGCCCGTATGAAAGAAGGTAGAAATGGCATGGACAATGTCAACATTGATGATGCTCCAGTAAGATTGAAACAAACACGGGGACATACCATGAACTCATGGGGCTTTGTTAGAGAACATAGAAAAAATGGCCTGTGTAATCTCCCCCTCATCCACAGGTTTAATCAACTGTGCATTCATGAGATTGGAAATAGTGCACGGTATGCCTTGTAGCACATCCTCAAACTCTGTTGGATTGTTGGAGGTGAAAAGTTCATTGTAGTGGTTACACATTTCCTTCTCAATTTCCTTGTCGCTCCTACACCATTCCCCATCAGATTTTTGGAGAACACTGATTCTGTTTCGTTTCCTTTTAGCCATGACACTTTGATGGAAAAAGGCAGTGTTTTTGTCCCCCTCCTTGAGCCATCTGCTTTTGGACTTCTGACTCCAATATAGCTCCTCTTCCTTGTTAGCTTTGCTTAGCTAAATCTTCAAGGTTGCAATGACTCCTCTGTTGCACTCTTGTGACCTTCAATTGCTTCTTAATTTCCTGGATTTTCAGCTTTGCATTACCTTTTGCTGTTCTGTTCCACTTGATCAATGCTACTCTACACTCCTTAATTCTTCTTGTAACTTTATACATCCTGGATCCATTTTGTTCTTTTCCCCACGCTGTGCGAACCATAGGCACAGTAGCTTTGTCTTTCGCCCATCTGTGGTCGAAGAAGAATCGTCTTTTCCCACTCATTTGTTGCGGTTTTGTGTCCACCATTAGTAGGCAGTGATCAGAGGCCTCGGTTTCAATATGCTCACAGGTTACCTTTTCATAGACTTGCGTCCATCCCACACTTCCTAAACATCTATCCAACCTCTCCTTTACCTCCCCCCTCCCATGTATTGCACCAAGTCCATGGAATCCCCACAATCCCAATATCCACTAGCTCGTTCTCAGAAATAAAGCCCTTAAAGTCCCGAAAACTTCCCTCAGATCTTTCATTCCCACCCCATTTCTCTCCATTAGAGCAAATGCCAATAAAGTCACCCATTACAGCCCATTTCTCACCCCATTCTCGTTTTTTTTCCTCAATTATTTCCCACTGATGTTTCCTAACTCTACCCTCCGTACTTGCATACACCTCTACAAACCACCAGCTATCATTTGTTTCATTGTCCACTACTTTCACTGCAATATACCAATCTGAGCCATGCACATCCAGTAATACCACTCCCTCCTTCCAAAATAAAGCTAACCCCCCAGCTCTACCCTTAGGATTAACTATAAAACTATTCTCGAACTTTACTTTTTTTTGCACTTGTTTCATAAAAGCCTCTTGGTTCTTTGTTTCACACAAAAATAAAATACTAGGAGAGTGGAGGTGAAGTACCTCCTTCAATTGGGGAATTGTCAAGGGGCCTCCTGCTCCTCGACAATTCCACACCGCCAGCTTTATTTTCGCTGGTGGAGGCATTGCGGGGTTAGCCTCCATTTCCCCTCCTTGTTTACCAGTACCTTCATCCCTTTTTGCCATCTTGAACCTCGTGCCTTCATCCACATCTTCCTCCATAATATCCAACTCTTGATTATCCACCATCACTTTCCTTTTCTCTCCAAACGAGCACACTGGCTCTCTGCCAGTAATGTCTCGTAATGGAGCTCTTTTAATTCGTGAGCTTTTTCTCCATTTCCCCTTCCCTTGTATGCTCTCGTTTACTGGTGATCTGCTACCTTTAATTCCACTCTCATTTGTTTGACTTATTATGCCACCATTTTCAAGAATATCCAAATTCTCCTGCCCTGGCACAGTCTCCATCATCATATCCACTGGAGCATGATCAGAAGTTCGACTCTCCCTATTCCCCAATTCCACAATCACCTTGCTGATTTCTATCTTTTCATTCTCCACTGGCTCTTTTCTTTTCACTTGTTTTTCCCCGTCCCCTTCACCTTGTTCCACACTTTTATCCAGCTCCTTGTTTTCTCTCAAAATTTCCCTCCACTTCCACTCCATAGCTTCCTTATTCTGCTCCCTATTCTTACTCTCATTCTCACCCCTATTACTACTCGTCCCAGCTGTACCCCTAACACCCTTCTTCTTAGAAGTTCCTACATGAATTCCTGGGTCTTTGTTACTCACTGCTACCACCATACCTCTTTGTTTTACCTCAGCCTCGGCCCCTTTGTATGCTCTCAAAGGGGAGGTCATGATATTCCCCGCTCTCATTCACGCTCCATATTGATCTTCCCTATCGGATTGTCCTTCCTTCCATTCCCCAGTGCAAGATTTGTCACCGTGGCCAACTATCCCACAGTTATAACAAAAATCCGGACATCGCTCATATTTAAATTCCACCCATGTATTCACTCCCTCAAGCTTCACCAAAGTGCCTCTGAGAAGAGGTTGTTGCACATCCACCTCTACCATTATCTTCATATGTCTACCCTCTTTTCCCCCCTGGTGGAACTATAACCTCTCTCACTGATTTGAAAAGTTTTCCTAGCTTAATCCCCACTGTCCTACATAGCTAGTGAACAGGGAGATTCCATACCTGCACCCATAAGTAGGTATATCTAAAAAACTGGGGCTTTCTTTCACATCCCATTTCCCAATTTTTAATCACTAGGACCTGATTGTCCAGTACCCACAGACCTCCCATTAACACTTTTTCCCGTTCATCATCAATTTCAAACTGGAATTGAAAGAGGTTAGGGCCGAGCTCAGTTACCACCAAATTTCTGGGATATCCCCACGCATGGTTGGTGAAAATTTTAACCCTTGTGAAATTTGCCACTTTCTCTCCTATCAATCTGCCTACCAGACTCCTGCTGCAATCTTTGACTCCTTCACTGACATCATCCGAGCAAAGATCCACCCCTTCCAACTCCGTTTAAGAGAGCTCAAACTTGCTGAAAGCACGAGTTAGCTCTTCTTCCATCTTCTATTAACCCAGCTGCTTGACACCACCTTTACACTATTTCCTTTGAAAAACTTTAAGTATAAATTATTTGAAAAACTTTTTAGTAGGTTTTTTTGATATTTTGTTTGGACTAAAAGAAAGTAGTTTTATTGATTTTTTTTTTGAAAAGTAGTCTTATAGTTCAATCCTCTTGACATCAATACTTCCAAATTGTAATATGGACCGACGCTAATGGACTATCTCACAATAAATATGGCCCTCAAATGGGACCCAAATATTAGTAAATTTAACTTTTGGATAAAATATACTTTACCTTCTTATGATTTAGTGTTTTTTCACATAATTCTCTTGTGATTTGAAAAATTATATATAATCCTTTCATAATTTGAACTAAAGTTTCAAAGTGACAAAATTTGTATTTCATAATAAAATCAACTAAGACGACAAAAGTACTCATTTGTAAAGTTTAAAATTATTAATTAACTATAGAGGGTTATGTATTTTGAAAATCATTTGGGGGTTCTGTGGTATAGCATTAAAATATAATGGGATTATGTAGTAAAATACAAAACCACGAGGGATTAAAGTGCCGTGCATATTACATTTGTTTATTTTGATCACTTCAATCATTTTAGTTTTTCAAAAAGGATATTCTCGACATTTCCTTAGGAAGCCCATACCATGTAAAATGCAAATACCTAGAACTAATATTAGTATATTCAATTTATATGACTTTTCTTGTGTTATTATATAATTTTCATCTAGACTTTTCTTACATCATCAAACATTATTGTGTTTATGTGCCTTGAAATATACTATATGGAAAATCCCATCCTAAGTGATTTACTACTTAGCGACAAAAACAAACTTATGGATTATTCATCTCTTTAATTTTAAGAATTTTCATGTTTGTGTCTATAGTTTAAAAATATCATAATTTAGAATCGCTATTTATAGGTGGAGTAATACTATGTGAATGTAATTCAGCGTGTATACCAAACTTATCTAAGTATGTTTTGCATAGCTTGATGCTTAGCTAAAACTAATCGCTGCATAGTTGATGTTTAAGGAAATGAAGTTACAAGCTCATAACAATAACCATATGCTTTAATTGTAGAATGTCATAGTTTTAGGTACAAGTAAAACATAACAAAACTACTTAAATAGATAAGAGATTCCACATTTTGATTTATTTTGTTGCCTCAACATTACCCACAATTTCCTCATCCATGTATATATCATGTAGCCCACTTTTACATCTGTATTATGGCCCTGTTTGGAACCCAATTTTTTGGATAAGTTTTTTACCTACTAATTTTTTAACAACTTTTACTACAGAAATCCCAAAAAACTTCTCAAAATTTTTTACCTACACACCTCAAAATACCCAAAACACACCAAAAAAAATTCCCTTCCCTTTTTTCCTTCTTCCTCCCCCATCCCAACCCAACACCACCGCCGGTTCCCAAAACACACCACCGCCGTTTCGTCCCCCATCCTGCGCGCACGTTGTGGCTGGGTCGTGAGCCCGGGCTGCTTCTGGTGCGCTGTGGAGAAGTGGAAAGGCTGAGCCTGGGCTGCGTCTGGTCGCGAGCCTGGGCCTGCCATCGTCTGGTGCGGTTGGGTTGTAGGGGAAGGGCAGGGCAAAGGGCGGGGGGAAGGGGGAAAGGGAAGGCAGAGCGGTGGCGGGGGAAAGGGAGGGCAGAGGGTGGCGGGCGGGAGAAGGGGGAAAGACGGCGCAAAGGGGTGGCGGGGGAAAGAGAGGGCAGTGCGGTGGCGGGGGAGGGGAGGGGAGGGCAGTGGCGGGGGAGGGGGGAAAGGGAGGGCAGAGGGGGGCCGGGGAGGGCAGTGGGGGGGAAGGGGGAAAGAGAGGGCAGTGCGGTGGGCCGGGGGAGGGGGGAAAGGGAGTTGCTGGTGCAAGGTAACGGGGAAGGGGAAGGGGGAAGCAAGAAGAAAAAGAAGAAGAGAGGAAAGAAAAGGAAAGAAAGAAAGAGAAAGAGAAAAAAAAAATTTCACCTTACAAAAACTTCTACAAAAAAAATTTTCACCTTACAAAAACTTCTATAAAATTTTTTTAAAAACTTTTACAGTGCACTACAGTAAAGTTTTAAACAAACTCCCAAAAAACTCAGGTTCCAAACAGGCTAATGTTCTTCGAGTTCTCAATTTTAGTAGGTGGTACTCAAATGGAATTTTTTCTTTTTTAGGTATACTACTAGATACTCAAATTCTCAATGTTACAAGTTGGTAGTTTTTTCGTGACAATAAAAGTACAGATGACAGTTTTCTTCGGTACACATTTAATTGTATGTGATGATTAAGTTCATTTATCTAAAAATGAGGCCAATTTCCTGTGAAATCCCACTAATGTATGTATTATCTTCACTGTCCCCGTCAAGAAGCCGACTCTTAGATAAGGTGCATGTTTAGAGTAGCTATGTCAAAATTTGATTGGTGCCGTACCATGAATAGTACAGCCACCATGTCAAAACTTTCCCCTTCTCAAACAATTGGCAATCCCACTTGGCTCTTCCGCCAATTTCCTAGCAATTTGGGCAGTGCACAAACTTTCCGATGAACTTTTTTTGAGTATCATGAAATATGTTTCATCTAGGGGTTGTAGCAAGCAATGCAGACCTCGAAGCTTGTTGGAATTCCAAGTGCCCTTCCTATATAGAATACCATTTATTCAGGTGCCTCTATTTCTCGAGTTGAGTCCTTTTTTCCCCCCTTGCATTCTGGGAGAATTGAAAGACACTCACCAAGTTCAAAGACCTTTTTTTTAAAAAAAAAAAAAAGAAAAAATTGTAATGGAGAACCTCTAGTTTCACTTTAAAAAAAAAAAACAGACAAAAACTTCACATAATAAAATGCGGACAAATACAGTTCATCTGGTCTTCTATCTGTTTTTTTTTCCCCAAGTGTTCGTGCGTGTTTATGAGCTTTGGAGTCCCTACCCGAATATTTCACCAATGTTCTACTTATTTAATTTTCTTTTTTCCTTGTAAAATACTAAAATAAATGCTATATACTACTTCAGAAGAACAAAAATCCATTCTCCATCTTTTACTTTTATCACATATGACTTGCAGTACCAGATAGATAATCAAATTTGTTCAAATTGGAGCACAAAAGAACATTCCACGTGCGATTTGTGATGTCCGCCTCCTCACTATATAATAGTCAACTTTTTAAAAACCGTAAATTATGATAGGGAGCATAGGTGTCAATCATAACTAAGTTACTTTGACTCACCTATCAACTAACTCAATTAAACATATTTAAACATATTTAATTAGTGAGTAATGGATTGACTCGGATCACCTATTTATATTCATTTAAAAATAATTATATATTTAAATTCATCTTTTACTGAGTGTTAAGCAAATAAATTTAAATTTCTTTTCATTCTAATAACAATAAAATACCATTATTTCTTGGCAGACAACATGCAAAAAAAAAAAAAGTAAAATTTTAATTGATTTATAAATAAATAATTGAGTATACTCAAACCCATGCCCGTTTATTAAATGGATTGAACCAATTATATCCATTATCCAATCATGAGTTTGGTAAGAAAAAACCAATAATAATAATAACAATAATAGTAATAAAATTAAATTCTTTAAATTTGTTTCTCATCAGCTCTTTAAGATGTGGCGAAACATTTTCTGCACATGTTAACAAAATATTTTTTTTTTTGGACATCAGCAAGATGATCATTCAATTATTGGGTCAATAAACGAAACATGTGGCCAATTTTTCTGTACCATCTTCCATTCTACTGGTCACAACGGCGGAGCCAGTCGGCGGCCAGGAGAGGCAGCCGTCCATCCAAGTTTTTCGGTTTTTCTTTTAGGTCTTAGAAAATTTTGGCAATTTTTATTAAGAATCTTTCTCTTGCTCCATTAGATTTGAAGAAATTGCGTTGCCCCTTTTACCTAAATTTTGCTTTATGAAAAATTTAAACTTTTACTCTTTAAACATTGTTGACCTTGCTATTTTGTTATTAACCTATGAAATTTAACTTGTTATTAATTGCATTAGAATTAGATATTGACTTGTTAAAACTTTGTCTATTATGTCAAGAAAATTTTATTCAAAACTAAATTATGTACACCCTTTAATTAATTATTTCATTTTTTATTAGCCAAAAATTTCAAATTTATGTACTTGGTTCTACACATATATATGATCTTTCACATGTGAAGTTGAAATTAATAGTTAAATTTGTATATTGTCAAAAGTTTTCTTCTTAGACATATAAAACCAATGTCTACATCTTATTAGGACTGCAAAATCATACATCGTAGAAATATTATCTATGCATTTTTCATCTATACTTTTTGACTTTTAGGGTTGTAAGAATGAAAATATATAGCAATGAGCAGTCGCATTAATAAACAATTAATACATTGTGTCTCATACTGTTAAATTTATTTGTTTTTGTTAAAATAATGTAGTGGGGATAAAAATGTAACTTACATCATTTGAGATTTTAAACAACGAGAAAGAATCTACAATTCAAAGGACAAAGATACTAAAAAGATAGGAATTAAAAAAAATAAGATAATGATAAACTTAAAAAATTAGTGGTTGAGAATAGTCTGTCGAACCAGATCTCAGAGAATCTTTCATTTCATCTTCATATTTTTACAGTAGGAAAATAGCAGAATGGCCGCTTAACTTACTATCACAGTCCGTAACTTGATGAATTTTGGATGAAAAGGTCACTGGTTCATCATGTTAAGAGCAAAAACGAGAGTATTTTCTACATTTCCCCTTCCAAACATCCAAAATTGTAAAATCCGTCATGAATTTATTGCAACCCGATTACCAACCACATCCAAAACATGATCTCTAGATAAGTTTGAACAAATCACAGGTATGGAACCTACATAAAAAAAAAAATCCAAAAAAACCCAAATGATCTATTTCTTGTTTCAATTCCAAGTGCATTAGAAGAAAGGGTAGAGTGTGATAAATGGATTTTTGCTCTAGGGAGATTTGAAAGGGTTCTTTTTGCAGTTAGTAGACTTTTGGTGCTCCCTTTGAGATTTTTTATTTTTTATTTTGGCTTCTGTGAGTTTAAACTCACACGTCTGTGATACTATTAATGTCCTTCACAATAAGTGTGGCCATCACATAGGACCCAAATGTTAGTTTTTTGTTTTCAATTGGTAATACCCACAATATACTACACTAAACAGGAGGGGACCAACCGTGTTATATTTGAGGCTAGACTAGAGGCAAGGCCAATCTAAATTAGAAGAGTACTATACTAGCATATTCTCTAAATTAGAAGAGTATACTAGCATATTCTCCAAATTTTTTAAACTTCAGGGTGTGAGATTTAAATCTAGAGAAGTTAACCGACAAATCAAAAAAGAATTTAAATCTCTTGGGTTAATTTGCCTCTGGACAAATTGGTTTCTCAGCTATTAGCGAGAGGGCCCAAAAATAATCAGCACCACTTGGAGAGGTGGTCAATACAGCAGAACAGACCAAAATAAAAAAAGAGAAAAGACAAATTTAATGACTGGTTCATTGATTAAACTATGAGCTACTTCCTCACGTTACTAGGTAGTCAAGGATTGTTATCCAGAAAGCTTATAAGAGGACGGATTTTATCGAATCTACAATTAGGTGGTCAAGTATTTAATAGGGCAAAAAAACAAAAAACCACGGCGGTTCTCAAACTTTTAATTTTACGTACTTTTAGTCCTCCAACTAATAAGTGCGTAAATATAGTTCTCCAATTAATAAAAATGTGTAGTTGTAGCCCTTCCGTTCAATTTGGCTGTTAAGATGGATGGAAAACGCATCACGGATTGCTCACTTGACATTTATTTTTGGGATAATTACAAAAACCTCCTAAGAGATTTCTAACAATTTCATTGCGCTCCCCTGAGATTTGAAAAATTACACTTACTTCCCTTGATTTGATTGTTTTAGTAACAAAACCTTAAAATAATATTGACTTGTTCAAATTTTTAAATGAATATTCAAAAATACCCTTGTGTAATGAGTTTTAATTTACTTCCCCATATAATTATAAGATTATCTAGTATAATTATAAGAAAAATGTCTCAAAAGTTTCAAATCCATACTTACTATTTGATAAACAACTGTAATAATAATAATTTTATCACTATGATGGGATACTTTTGATGGTATTTTATTATGAATTTAAATTTATAAGATAAAAAAATATTGAAATAATTCATTTAGAGTTTATGAATTTTTCGAGTAGTTGGATTATCATAATTTAATAGTTATTTTAGGCCATTTTCTTTTCATTTATTGTTAATTTTAATACCAAAAAAATAGAAAACAAAAATCAGCAAATACATTGGATTACATATAAAGTTAACTCGTCAAAAAATCACTAGTTGGACATTCGGTTACAATAGAAACTAGAGGTGATAGTGATAGTTCTACAGTTTTATTGGCTAAAAACTTTTTTAAAAAAGGAAAAATAATGAAAAATGATTTTAAAAGTCATTCTAAGTATACACATACCAAACAAGGAAATTTTATTAAAATATTTAAGGGTAGTATTATCATTTTAAATGATAAGGGAGGTATGTGTAATTTTTAAAACCTTAAGGGAGCTAAATGAAATTGTTGAAAACCTCAAGGGATGTTTCTGAAATTATCCCTTTTTTTTGTATTATTTTTGTATCATCCCGTCCATCTTAACAGCCAAATTAGACGGAAGGATTATGACTACACATTTTTATTAATTAGAGGACTATATTTGCACACTCATTAGTTGGAGGACTAAAAGTGCGCAAAGTTGAAAGTTCGAGAACCACAGCGGTTTTTTGCCCTATTTAATAGTTTGTTTGGGTGATTATTTTTTGGGAAAAATAATTTTATTTTCTGTGATTATTTGTTGTATACATTTTTTTCATTCATATTTTTGTTTTACATACATCATACTTTTTTTTTATAAGTGAGAGATTTCAAATCTGAAAATTTTCACTTACACATCTTACCGCCGCACTACTCAACCCATCCCTTTTCCCTTTCCATATACATCATATCTTAAATGGTATTATTGTGATTTTTTCCCCAAAAACCCTAAAAAAATGCAATACAAACCACCTAACTTTACGCTCATGACTTTTTTAAGACTGCGTAATCTTTGACTCCACTCATAAACGAAGTCATTGGAAGCCCTAATGTAAGCAGAAAGAAATACTGGACACATCCTAGAAGGTGATTGGCTCCACTGTGTGTTTGGATACATGTGATTAATGTTTTTTTCCAGATTCTCCGAATACATCATTTTTTTAAAAAAATTTTTAGCTATTCTTTTAACCTTATACATGTGTTATTCTCGAACCATCCAATTCATTTCTCCCCTCACCATAACACATGTATAAAGTTTAAAAAGTGGCTAAAAAATTAAAAGGGAAAAAAAACAAACTATTTGCTACAGTATATTTTTTTTAAAAAAAAAACTTTCCTAACCAATATTCAATCAGAAGACAGGAGTTTGTCTACCTAAGATGATCCAATAAGGTGATCCACCTTACACGTACTAAATGCACAACAGCGAATCCATCAATGCTAAATTACCCAATTTTCGAAACACTCCAGCCTTGTACATGTGCGAAAGATCAAGCCTCTACTAAACTGCTACCGCTTTAGCTAGGTGTTCGGAGCATTTTAGCCAATTTTCAAAGCCCTCCAACTATCAAAGCCCTCTTACTTTTCATTGTTTTGTACACCCTATGTGCTTTTACTTTTTTTTTTTGGTTGCCCTTTTGGGTAATAAAATGGAAAGTAGTTCACTTTATCGTGGAGGTGCCTTGTGCTGACGGGTGAAGTTCTTCCCACGATTTTGGTCACCTATTAAATGCTCCGTTAGTTTTGTACTTGATGGGCATCTGCGATTGGAGCCGTCTGACTAAAGAGTATAATTAAAAGGTGAAAATAGGAAAGAGTATTAATTACAAGGTAGGGAGAAGGTTCTGATCGTCATGGAATAGATGCTCCACGTTTCTACTAATTTGTTCGTCAGTTGTTCGTACAAGACTTCCAATCTGGTGTCCAAAGTTTAGAGATTTTGATTGCAGAAACCTTATGAGAGACCCTGCGGATAATTATCTTCAAGATTGTGTCACTTCTCTGGGATATCACTGAATATCAACATTGACGAATGGATACATGGTTTGAAGACACGGCCGAGTCGGCACCATTTCGGCTTTCGCCGATACGATATCGTGATGAAATGATATCGAGATATTCAATTCGTCGAGACGTCATCGTGACGGGGTGAAACGGTCGAATCACACCAAATCACTTCGATTCATTTCGAACCAATTCGAATTTTTATTATTTTTACTAATTTTTTAATTAATTTGTTTATCAAATTTTTTACAATTTTTAGAATATTAAATATTTAAAAAATTCGCGTCTCGCCGAGATTGCGATCGATATGTCGAGATCGATGTGGAATGGTTCAGGCCGCGACCGCAACTTTGAATCATGAATGGATAAGAACTATCGGGCAATTATCACACTTGGGACTCATGTCGGGACCATAATCTGACGTTTCTTGAAAGACAGTTTTCCTGCTAACATCAGCAGAGCTTTTTCCATTGCCGTTAGCAGGATGCTGCTTCAAAATGGCAACTCACTTCGTTAATGAGTGGGGTCCTCATCGACGGTGAGGTCTTCAAAAAGCCTGGACCTGGAGCAGAGCTTTGCTTGCTTTTTGATGTGGGGAATATCAAAGAGTTGGGAAGCTCTTCAATGGTTATATGAGTTTCCTTGTATTATTATATGATTTTCATATATACTTTGACGAAAGCGAATCAAATTTGCAAGCTTATAACAAAACCCATGTTCTTCAATTGCAGAATGTAGTAGCTTAAGCCTTTTGGGTACAAGTAAAACATATATAACAAACATATATATCACGATCGAGTTGGTAGTGTTTTATCAATATTTGGGGTATTACATGAGACTTTGAATATTCAGGATCGATCTTCTCGTGACAATAAAAGTGTGAATGACGATTTTCTTAGATGCAAATTTAGGTAACAGTAAAAGTACAGATGGCAGTTTTCTTAGGTGCGCATTTAGGTGATAATTAAGGGGGGTTTTTTTTTTTGAGGGTGGTGATAATTAAGTTCACTTATATAAAAAAAGGTTTGGCATTAAGAGAGGCTAAGGTATTAATTTATTGGAAAATTGTCTAAATGCATAGGGTGCAATAATTGTAATTTTATGTATTTATTACGTGTAATTTAGGTGTGCTAATGAATACTAACTATCCATTAGAAAAATTCATATAAAAAAAAATTCGGCGAATTTTTGTGTGATATCTTTACTAAAATATTTTGGCTTTCACTATTTCATTCTATCTGTCAAGAATCTTAATGGTGGTTAAGGTGCATTTTTAAGGTAACGCTGTCAATACTTGATTGTTGCCATACGATGAATATTACAGCCAAGACATTAGTAAAATCTTTCGCCCCTCTAACAATTGGCAATGCCAATTGGCTCTTCCGCTTATAAATAAGGCTGCTAAGTTTCTTGTGGTTGCTCAAATATTTTGGCTTTTAGTACTGTATGCCTTCACTCCGTCTTGCATTCTACTGTGGCTCGTGTGCATAACTACTGTGGAATTTCATAAGCTTCTCTACTTTCTTCCTTTTGTTTGTGTGAGTATATGCATTACTAAACCAAAAAAAAAAAAAAGAAGTAAAGCTAAGTATTAAAAAAATTAAGTTATGAGAATTTTTAGATAAATAATTTGCTTGCACTTTTGGTAGTGTACAAATTTACTGACGAAGTTCTTTTTTCGCATTATGAAATACATTTCAGCTAGGAGTTAGTTGTAGCAAAGCATGCAGATCTTGAAGTTTATTGGAAATCCAAGCTTCCAGACACTCCTATGCCCAAAGCTGTTGGAGATCTCCAAAACAATGGTTTGTCTGAGAAATGCTCCTTTCGTATTATTTATCATTTATTCTGCTTCTATTGCTTGGGTTGAGTCTTTATTTGTTCTGGGGGAATTGAAAGACACTCACCAAGTTCTAAAACCTAAAAGAAATTTGTAATAGAAGTTTTCTATTACGATACTCAAACCATAGAAAGAACGCTATATATGAAAAGATGGTTAATGTCTAATAATTATGTACAAGTGACCGCATAAAGTGTGTTCAGATGAGAAGGTCAATATTGACAGTGATATTATCTCATGTTAATGAATTATGGATTCACTATTGAAATTCCACCAATTGCCCACTTAGTAATTTTCTTTTTTTCAGTGTAATATACCAAAACTTACCTTTTACACTGCTTCAAAAGAACGAACACCAAAACTATTCAATATCTATAAATTATATGATATGTTCAATAATTACACGAGCATGAAAGTAAAAGTTTTCTTCTTTAAAAAGGACCTCCATCGCGGCTCAAGCATGAATTTGAAGTTTGTTGAATCAGCGAAAATTACCACGGCCTTGTGGCCGATTCCATTCCCTTCTCGTCCAAATCCGTTCCTGAAATTTTGAACAAATACTCAATGAACCCACGATTCATGGTTCAAAGTCGTGGTCGCGGTCGCGGCCTAAACCGTTCCACATCGGTCTCGACATATTGATCGCGGTCTCGACGAGACGCGAATTTTTGAAATATTTAATATTTTAAAATTTTTTTAAAATATGATAAACAATAATAATTAAAAAATTAGTAAAAATAATAAAAATTCAAGTTGATTCGAGATGATTCGGAGTGATTCAGTGTGACCCGGCCGTTTCAACCCTTTACGGTGACGTCACGGCGAATCAAGTATTTTGGAATCGTATCGTCCCGGTATCGTATCGGGAGGCCCGAGACAGTGACGATTCAGCCGAGTCGTCTTTGACTCGGCAGTAAACTCGGCCAAAACTTTGAACCATGCCACGATCAGTAGAAGCCGATATTATTGAAGAAACCATAGCAGAGTGCGAGGCGCCTGCAATGAAAAGGGAAGACAAGAAGTGGGCGACTTCCCTGGAGTCAATGGTTGATTTCACTACTTCAAAGCTGGGCAAAGATGTTCTAGCAGTTTCAAGCGAAGCACATAAAACAGATGCAACATTCCAGAATTATGGTGTTGCGGATGTTTCCAAGTTGAACAACAATGATAAAACAATTTTTTCTTGCCATAAGCAAAACTATGTCTACGCGGTTTTTTACTGCCACACCACGCAGAATACCGATGCATACATGGTTAATTTAGTTGGTGCTGATGGAGCTAAAGTCAAGGCTGTGGTTGTTTGTCACAAGGATACATCAGAATGGAATCCAAAGCATTTGGCCTTTCAGCTGCTAAATGTGAAGCCTGGAACTGTTCCAATCTGCCATTTCCTTCCTGAGGATCACATCGTCTGGGTTCCAAAGAACTAAATATTCTGCAGAAACTTGTTTACATCTCCAGATTGATCAATATTTGTTGCTTTGATGCTGTTTTTATATACGTCTTCTTCAGCCTGGGTGTTCAAGTCATTATCTTCCCATGATTAAATTAAATAAATCCTTGTTTGGCCTCGTCGTCACCGGTTGTATTATGGCAGCTGAATGGCAATCTTCAAGTGACCCCCAAACATCAACTTCTTGTAACAAGAGGGATCCTTGACATTTTTAGTTTTTACTTTGCCAAACATGACAAGAGTCTAATGTCCTCAAGAAGCAGACGCCCGTTTGGATTGCTGTTTTCAAGAATTTTTTGTAGAAAAATGTACTTTATAATTTGATATGTATATGAAATAAAAAAGTGATTAAAAAATGTATTCACGAAAAAAGTAAAAAATTTTCTACAAAAAATCACAATCCAAGCAAAGCTAATGTGTTGCTATTTTCTTTTTCTTTTTTTTTTTTTTTTTTTAGTTTTTCAACTTGCTAAGACATGAAAACCAAACGTCACAAAGCATATTACCGGTTATATTAGAGCAAAATTCAGATTTGAAATAATGCATATTCATTGAGTTAGAGGATTATGGTTAAAATCAATGCAAAATAATAGTTCTAATGGTTCCTTTCCCTAAACCTACCCTTGTTTTCTTTTTTCTTTTTTCTTTTTTTTTTATATTTGGGTAGAAAAACCTACCCTTGGTGATAGATGGCCATTTTTGCCCGGCCCAACCCGGTTGTGGCCCAGTAAATTTTGTCACAGATCTAGGGCCATGTGTGTCATTCACGTTTTGGGTCTGCATGATTCGTATGTATTATATACATCTGCTTGAGTAGGGCTGTAATCGAGTCGAGTCGAGCTCGAGTATCACCATACTCGAGCTCGACTCGACTTATAGATATGGTGCTCGAGCTCGGCCGAGTAGTATTATTGGAGCTCGAGCTCGAAGCTTGCTCGCAATACTCGAGCTCGACTCGCATGGGCTCGAGCCCATGCGAGCCTTATCGAGCTCCGTCGAGTTCGAGTTATTAAATTCCATTTTTTTGATAATTTTTTAGCGAAAAGACATTATTACCCTTTTAAAATTTTTATATGACTTGAAATATTTCGTAAATTCGACAATTCTTTTGGGTATAAGGGTAATTTTATAATAATAATATATTAAATAATTAAAATTAAAATGCTCGATAAGGCTCGTTGAGCCTTCGAGCATCGCTTCTGGATGCTCGAACTCGACTCGATAACCTTATCGAGCTGCTCGAACTCGACTCGAACTCGATTTAACCGAGTTCGAGTCAAGCTTTTGACCGAGCTGCTCACGAGCTACTCGCGAGCAACTCGGTTCGATTACATCCCTATGCTTGAGTCCAGTTTTTCTTTTTCTTTTTCTTTTTTTTTTAGGTGCTCGAGTCCAGTTGGTCCATCGTTAACATTTTTATTTTTTTATGTTTGGTGAATACTCACGTCACAGTTCTTGATTGAACCATAGGGTTTGCTTTTGGTTGCAGTTCCCCTCCTCTAAAATAGGACATCACTTGTGGTCGTCTATTTTCAAAAATGTGTATTATTAATGTATACCTGTGGAAATATAAATACTGCTCAATTTCTTTGGGCTCTCTTGTAAAACATAAAACAGAAAATGATTAACGAAGCGAAAATGATTGTAAGTCTAAAGCGTTAACAGTTAAGACAAAAAAAAAATGATCTCAATCCTTATTTACCATCTTTTTCTCTACTTCCTCTATCCAACTCCCCTACTTTTTCCGAAGAAATCTCACAATCTCTCGAGTCTCAATTCAAGCCTCTTGACATCAAGTCCCCATTACTTACAAATTGTAATATGGACACATGCTAATGGAGTATCTCACAATAAATGCGGCGCTCACATGGGCCCAAATGATGGTAATATAGATATAGACAATATTTATAATATCTTTATTGAACTAGATGGAAGACCCAACTGTGTCATCCAGGGGTAGAGGTAAGGCCCATCTAAACTAGAGAAGTGTATTGGCATATCTTCTAAACCAACAGTCATTTGGCTATCGGCCACCACGCTAGCACGTAAGGCTTGGTGGGCTGAGAGTGCTATATGTGGCCTGCTATTTTAAGTGGCTCTCTAGATGGGTATGTAGTGCATCTATCTGGATCGGCGGTGGTTCAGTTCCTTCCGATTTTTTTTTGGATCTATTTAGGTCCCCTCTCTCTTAGTATAAAGTAAGTGTAGGTTTATCGTGTCCGAAAAAAAAAAGTAGTATTGTCATATCTTCTAGATCTTTTAAACTTCAAGATGTGGGATTTGGATTTTTAAGAGGGATTTTAAATCCCATCTAGTAAAACAACTTGTCAAACACCAATTGGAGACAGTCCTACAGTTCTCAATACCAATTGGAGAGGCTCGGGAAGAATGGGCTCATCCTTGGACTTTGACATGTGTGGAGAGTAGTGCACGTAGGCAAGAAGCCGAAATCAAAAGCAAATTTAAATGGGCCACTTTTGGAGGCGAAGAGAAAGTGAAGGGTAGCCAATTAGACTGGTTCATTAAACTATCAGCAGCTGCTTCCTCATGTTTCTGGGTGGTCTTAGTATTGTTACCAAAAATGCTGAACAGAAGGCAAATCTTTTGAATCTACGCCTAGCTAGTGCAATCCAGATTATCCTCTTCTATTTTCGTCCTAAATATGCAATGATAAACTCAAAATGGTTTTAAATCCAATTTTTTTTTCTTTAGTAGTTTAAAAGGTTTAAGTCAGAAGTAAGAATAGGTTCAAATGGTTTCAAATCTGAAATTGTCTACTTGTTTAAGAGTTTAAGTCAAAACTAAATATGCTAAAAGAGTGTGATGGTTAGTTCAAATGGTTTTAAGTTTTGATATTGTCTAGAAGTTTAAAAGGTTTAAGTCATAAACTGACCATACGTAGAAAGTAATAACATATACGCTTTGTAGTTCTACTTATATATGGATGATAGTTATAGGAGATTTTATAGTCTCTTCTAGTAGATATCATGTCATCAAGTTAAATTTATCCGTGAATAATGAATTTTTTTTTTTACCATGAGATTGTAATAATTTGAATTATTTAAAAGTTTTGTCTATTTTACGTCTTAAGGGCATAGAATAAACGCACAAAATATGGAGAATGAATTCAGTATAAATTTCATATATTATCATCCACCCCTTGAATTCAGGCTAACTTTCGCGAAGAAAATTTATACTTTTTAAGATAACAAGAGGTCTCGGGTTCGAATCCTCCTGTTTACACTAGAAAAAAAAAAAAAAAAAAAAAAAAAGTCCACTCTTGTCTTGTACTCTTAGAACATAGAATAGAAGAACTCTAAATTTAAAATATGGATAGTTGTTATCATAAAGAGATACAATTTGAAGGAGTGGTTAGCTTTAGAATTTTCTTATAGTTATATATAACGCATTTATACCTTGAATTTGATATGGGGCAGATTGGATTCAAGTTTTCGTTGGATCGGTGAGGCCTGTTTGTACACACTTATAAATCTATAATTAGAAGTAGAAATGTCAACAATTATTGTTGAGTTATTCTTATATATGACTACAAGCCCCCCTTCCCTCCCCACTTTCTAAGGCACTGTTTGGATTGAAGGAAAGCAAGGGAAAGGAAAGAAAAGGATACCAATGAAAAAGAAAGGAAAGGAGACCAGAGAAAAGTGAACTTGGCCACCAAAAGAGTTTCAAGACTTTACTTGGATGTAGGTCAAGTGATCGAATAATCTCTTGACCTACATTTTAATATCTAGGATTTTCTAGAATGTTCAACCGCCAGGTGCGTAGAAACCTGTCTGAACCAGTGATAGTTCAATTCACATCAGATTACCCCTTGATTCGTTTGAGTCATCCCCTACTCCTAATATAGAGTAGGAGTATGTGTAGTATAAAATCTATCATGTCGGACAAAAAAAAGAAGACCGGAGAAAAGTGATTTTCATCTATCTTGTTTGGATCAAATATAGTGGAAAAAAATGAAATACTAAAATTTTGTCTGGATTAAGAAGGAAAAGAAAAGATCAAGTGTTAATTTACTGGAAAAGATAGCGAAAAATGATATTTTAAAAAAATTAAATTATTTCAATTAATTTAGTTTTATTCCTTCTATTTCTGCCCATTTTTGGGTGGAAACCATTACTTAACAAAAAAAAAAGAAAAAAGAAACTATACTCTTTCTTTCCTTATCCTTTCCTTTTCCTCATCAAAAATAAATCTAATCAACAAAAATCAAACCCCTCCAATTCCTCTCCATTCCTTTTTCTCCCATTCCCTCAATCAAAACGGTGCCTAAATCCCACTCCTCACCTGCTACAAAAAGAAAATTTTAGAAGAAAGACTATGCATTGATATATGTACTCTTTAGTGTTCATATATCTTTAAATATGTATAGTTGTATAGGTAGTTGATATATATCTATACACAGTTATATCACAGTATAAGTTACGACATTTTTTCATGTAACTTACATTTTCCAATGCCAATATAACATATATAGCTGTATGTTCAAACAATATGTCACAAAATAGAAATTGCAACCCTTGAGCATACGCATTATGATCCATATTCAATTTAAACCACAGATAAGGAGGCGACCAAGGGATGAGACATAAGAGATTCCTCTTTCCTATTCTAAAAAGATACAAATTGGAACCCAAGAAGAAAAAGATTCACACGTAATTGGGAATATCTACGTCTTCAGGTGTCTATTTCAATTTGCAAGAAAACTTAAATTATGGTCCCGACGTAAGTCCCAGTGGTGCGATAATGCCCATCATTCTCTCCCATTCACCATATCTTGAAATTCAGAGATACCTGCAGGGCCTTTTTGAAGATTCCCGTAATCAAAATCTCTATACTTTGGACATCATGTGTAAGCATATTCTCATTGCAAATAAAAAGTGCAGTTTGGATTGCTAGTTTACGAAATTTTTTAAGAAAAATGTATTGTAATAATTTGTTATATGTGAAATAAAAAGATGATTGAAAAATATGTTAAAAAAAAAACGTAAAAAATTTTTTGAGAAAAAAATGACAATACAAACACGGCCTGTCAGATGGCAAGCCTTGTGCATACAACTGAATAACTGATGAAGAAATTAGTAGAAACATCTATTCCATGAGGATTAGAACCTTCTCCCTAACTTGTAATATCCTCTTTGCTAGATTCACCTTTTAATCATACTTTTTATCCAGACTTCTCCACTCCCAGATGCACATCAAGTACAAAACTAATGGAGCATTTAATATGTGACCAAAATCATGGGAAGAATTTCATCCATAATTAGCATAAAGCACCTTGTCTAGCTCAAGACAAGTATTCTACCTTCCCATTTTCATTACCTAAAAGGACAAACAATGAATAAATAAATGCAAATAAGGTATACAAACATTGAAAATTAAGATGGGAAAATCCTTTGATAGTTGGAGTGTTTGAAAATTAGGTAAAGTGCTCCGTCTACCTAGTTGAAGGCGTAGCAGTTTAGCGGCCTAACGTCCAGGAGAGTAAAGTCTTTATTTTTTTCTCCTCATGTATAAGGCTGGATACTTTTTTGGGGATTATTATCTGGGATATGTACATTAATTGTACTCCACTTTTTTTTTTTTTTTAAATAGCGGTACTCTCATTATATTTATTATTATATAGTCTGATGAACAACAACCATATGCTTAAAAAAGATAATGAGAATGTCATTATAAAAAAATAGAATGCGATTAACATTCGCCTTACTATCCTTACCTTTCAGCTAATTTAGCGCTGACGGAACCACGGCAGCGCACTCACTATATGTAGTAGAGGTGGCAATTTGGATTGAAATCTATTTATCCATCCATATAATCCATAATTAAATGGATTTGGATTATCCATTTATAGTATTGGTTTTAAATGGTTGACCAAAGTAAAACCATTAAATTAAATGGATTTATATGAATTATCTATAAAAACCATATATATCCATTTACTTAAAAATCAAATAAAAGAAATGGAAAGGAAATGACTAAAACCATATATTTCTTCACGTTATTGAGCATCGAGTCATACATAGAGTGAGAGAGTCACCGACTCAGACCCGCACACAAACAAAACGGGACCAACTAACTTTTAACTATATATTAACTGCACCCACACATGTATGTGTATTTACCTAATAATAACGATTAAAAAAAAAGAAAGTCCCAGTAAATATTTTGCACTACCAGTAATCTTAGCCACCTTTATTAGTTTCTCTGTCTACTTATTCTTGGGATTTTTTGGTAAATCCTGAAATTTAACCACATAATCTGACGATGTTTTACCCCGGGATTCATTTTAGTGCAAAGCATTGGAAATAGTTGTACACTGCAAAATTGGAGGGAGAGCAAAGGAGCAAATGTGACACGTTGTTGAGGCAATTTAATGAGATCAGATTTGTGGTATTTTGGCCACATTCACTTCATTTCATCTAGCCTTTTTTAGTGTCTTTGGTTTATCTTCATTGTTTATCCTTTCGTGCGGTGGATCATTATTATTATTAATTTTTCTCTTTTTCTACTTTTACACTTGTAAGTAACAGATTAAAGACCTCATCCTTATCCTCTTCTTTGACTTGGACCAGTTTAGTAGTAGTAATAAATTGCGACTTGTCGTGCTTAATTGATATATCAGGCACTCACGAAAGAAAATTAAGGCTGTTCAAGTTATTGACTTCACGTCTATCATAGACATTTTATTTTGGATCGTTTGGAGATAAAAGCGTCTATAGAAATGTTAAAAAGATTATAATATGTGGCTGGAGAAGAACAAAGACTGAACAATTCTGATTTATATTGATGTACACTTACTTTATGGAATGAAAAATATAATATCTGACGAGTAATAAAGAATACACACACACATATAAAATCTAAGTATTTTGTCCTTTTTCTCATCCAAATACACCTAAAATTTACAAGTACATAAACAAGTATCTTCATATTACAAGAAATAGTAATACAAAAAAAAAAAGTAACCAAAATATATAAATGGATTATAAATGGATAATTGGTTTTTATTTAATCCATTTAGATCCATTTATTAAATGGAATAAATGGATCTAAATGGATTGGATAAATTTCATCCGTCATCCATTAAGTCAAAACCAATTATAAACCATTTATCCATATTGCCACCTCTAGTGTAGGGTGGATAAATCATGACCTACTATAAGCAGATTATTGGATCGTCTTAGGTAGAAGAACTATTGTGTTTTGATTGAATATTACTTGGGAAAGATTTTTTTTTATTTGTCATAGCACATGTTTCGTAATATGATATATATGAGAGTTAAAAGTGTTTCAAAAAAAATATGTTTAAAGAATCTCGAGAAATTTTTCATAATACATATCCAAACACATGGTGAAGCCAATCACCATTTAGGATGTCCCTTGATATTTTCCGCTCGCATTAATGCTTCCTACTACATTTATGAGTGGGGTCAAAGACTGTGCCAATTTATAAGCGCAGCCTCAAACCCTGTTTGAATTGCAAGTTTTTAGAATTTTATAAAATAATATATAATGATGTGATGTGTAAAATAAAAAAATAATTAAAAAATATTTTAAGGAAATATTTCAAATATTTTCTATTATTAGGTGCACATTTAATTTTAGGTGATGGTTAAGTTCACTTATTTTAAAAAAAGAAAAAAAAAGCGGCCAAATTCCTGTGATATCTCAATAATGTATTTTGGCCTTCAGTATTATCTGCACTCTCTCTGTCAAGAAACTAATCGTAGTTAAGGTGGATGTTTAGAGTAACTATGTCAAACCTTTATTGGTGCCTTACCATGAATAGTAGAGATGATGACAGTTTTCTTAGGTGCACATTTAATATTAGGTCATGATTAAGTTCACTTATTTAAAAATTGCGGCCAATTTTTGGTATCTCATTAATGTATATATTTTGGCCTTCAGTATTATCTTCATTCTCTCTGTGAAGAAACCTAATCGTAGTTAAGGTGCGTGTTTAGAGAAAATATATATGTCAAAATTTTATTGGTGTCGTACCATGAATAGTAGAGATGATGACAGTTTTCTTAGGTGCACATTTGATTTTAGGTGATGATTAAGTTCACTTACTGTGATGTCTCACTAATGTATCTTGGCCGTCAGTATTATCTTCACTCTCTATCAAGAAGCACAATCCTTTTTTTTTTTTTTTTTTCTACTCTATAATATGGGGAGGGGGGTGAGCCAACAGGGCCAAGGGAGAGATCCGGGAGGATGGGGAGGGGGCTCATATGAGCGTCAACGGGCTGAGTTTGGGTTGGAATTGAAAATTTTGAACTTGAACCTGCTTTTATGTAGTAGACTCGGTTTTGACTTTAGAGTCCAGAAACCGAGTCCGACGGGTCCCGAGTAGGGTCCGGGTCTACCCTGAAAAAAAAGGTTTAAATTTAAATATTTCAAAATTAAATCTAAAATCAATCACAAATCCAATCTTTCAATTTAAACAAATCAAATTATAAAACTAAGTAACAAATAACTCACAATAGTCAATCCAAAACTAACCATAAATCAATCTATAAAGCCATTACTAAATTATTAATTTGGTAAAAAAATGTATTTAAAAATATTTATATTTTAAATTATTAATATATTGTTTAGATACGGGTCGAAATCCTATATTCCGTATCCGATCCATTTTTTTTGTTAGAGTAAACATGTCAGAATTTGGATATCGAAATTATTTTTCAATCCAAACCCAAAAAATTTATTAGATCCAGGTCGGGTTAAGGACTCAACCATCATCAGTCCAGATGAGTGCCTACGCAAGTAGAGCCTTAAGACTCTCTTAGAGGCCAGCTACTCTAAGATTAGTTGGTTAGCACAGTCCTACTTAAGGTGCATGTTAAAACTTGATTGGTGTCGTACCATGAATAGTATTGCCAACCTATCAAAACTTTCCCCCTCTCAAACAATTGGATATCGCACTTGGCCCTTCCGCTTATAAATAAAGCTGCCAAGTTTCTTGTGCCATCTCGCTCAAATATATTGGCTTTTAGTACTATCTTCACTCCGTCTTGCATACTAGCAGCCTACCGTGGCTCGTGCGCATAAACTATTATGGAATTTCTCAAGCTTCTCTACTTTCTCTCTTTTCTTTTTGTGAGTATACATTACTGAAAAAGTTAAGCTACGTTAATTTTTAGATAGATAATTTGCTCGCACTTTGGATGGTGTACAAACTGACTGCATAACTCTTTTTCCGTATCGTGAAATATACTTCAGCTAGGAGTTGGCGCAAACCATGCAGATCTTGAAGCTTATTGGAAATCCAAGCTTCCAAACACTCCTATGCCCAAAGCTGTTAGAGACCTGCTAAAAGATGGTTTGTCTCAGAAATGGTCCTTTCCTATATCTACCATTTACTGTGCTTCTATTGCTCGAGTTGAGTCTTTGTTTGTTTCCCTTAGATTCTGGGGGAATTGAAAGACACTCATCAAGTTCAAAAACCTTAAACAAAAAAAAGGAGAAATTATAATAGAAAACTTCTAGTTTCACTTAAAACAATGCAAAAAGAAAAAGTACTTCAATAATTACAGGGGTTTTCTTGTACCGTGTTAAAAAAATGAAAAGGAAAGAGCTAACACGGTTTTCTTTTAATAATTTTACTCTTCCATTAATCATGAGCAAGCATATGACAAGGATCTTAAAAAGGGGGATATTGCTGGAAGAATTTGCGCAGGGACATTGTAGTCCATTACCAGAAATAAAAGCTGGCCGGATTTATATGTTGTACTAATTTGTTGCTCATCCAATGAATACAGGGAAGTGGCCGGAAAGGGGCAATTTCAGGTTGAAAAAATATAATGACTATTGCCGTTTCAAAAGGTATTGTGGAAATCCTACTGAAGATGTCCATATTGACCCAAAAGTGAAAGTTTTTTTCTTGAAAATGGACCTCAATCGCGGCTCAAGCATGAATATGAAGTTTGTTGAATCAGTGAAAAGTACTACGGCTTTCCTGCCCCGCCAGGTTGCTAATTCGATTCCCTTCTCGTCAAAATCTGTTCCTGAAATTTTGAACAAATACTCACTGAATCCACAATCACAAGATGCTGGAATTATTAAGGAAACGATAGCAGAATGCGAGGTGCCTGCAATGAAAGGGGAAGACAAGTATTGTGCGACTTCTCTCGAATCAATGGTAGATTTCACTACTTCAAAGCTGGGCAAAGATGTTCAAGCAATTTCTAACGAAGCACAAAAAACAGATGCAAAAGTCCAGAAATATGGTATTGTGTCTGTTTCCAAGTTGAACAACGACGATAAAGAAATAGTTTCTTGCCACAGGCAAAACTATTTCTACGCAGTTTTCTACTGCCACACCACACAGGATACAGATGCATATATGGTTAATTTAGTTGGTGCCGATGGAGCAAAAGTCAAGGCTGTAGCTGTTTGTCACCGGGATACATCAGCATGGAACCCAAAGCATTTGGCTTTTCAGCTGCTGAAGGTGAAGCCAGGAACTGTTCCAATCTGCCATTTCCTTCCTGAGGATCACATTGTCTGGGTTCCGAAGCACTAAATATAGTACAGAAACTTGTTAACGCCTCCCAAGTAGTGATCTATATTTGTTGCTCTGATGTTTTTACGTATGTCTTCTGCAGCTTGGGAGTTCTATCCATTATGTTGCCATAATTAAATAAATCCTTGTTTAGTTTGTTCTCTACTTTGATATCAAATTATATATGTCAATCTAATATTACAAAGATTTTGTTGGGTAGATAAGTCTCCTGGGGCTGCTCCAAGAGTTGCCGGCTTTTGGAGTATGCTCTGGGGATTAGGTTTGTTTAGTCAATAAAAGTCAATTGACTTCTTCACAAAAAAAAAAAATTACAAAGATGTAAAGGTGCCTGGTTTCATTTTTAAGTAGTGTTAGTGGTTCAGTTGTTTGGTTGATTTTTAGCTTTACTAGTTTAGATTGTACAATCATTCCTGCTTATACCACAGAACATTGTTCAATGCAGACAAAGGGGAGGGGACCAATGGATAAGAGATTCTTCTTTCCTATTCTAATAATAATAATTACAATAAATTCTTTGAATATTTGTCCCTATCAGTTTTATAGGATGTCACATAATTCTTTTCATGGACATCAGCAAAATAATCTTTCAGAATGCCAATCATTCGTTTTGAGTGGGGCAATAAACCATGCATGTGGCCAATTTTTCATGGGCGGCGGGAAGCTACGGGGACAGCCAAGTTTTTTATTGTTTTTAGTCCCTATGAAATTCCAAAAATTTTCATTGAAGATCTTTATTATGCCCCATAAGATTAAATGAAATTGCATTGTCACCCTACACCTAACTTTTGTTTTATGAAAAATTTAAACTTTTCCTCTTTAAATATTTTTGACCTTGCTATTTTGTTGTTAATCTGTGAAGTTCAACTTGTTATTAATTGCATTAGCATTACATGTTGATTTATTCCAAATTCTATTTACTATGCCAAGAAAATTTTTTTCAAAACTAAATACATGTGATCTATTCAACTAATTAATTATTTCAATTTTTTTATCTGCCAAATTCAAATTTATGTACTTGGTCCTAAATACATGTGATCTTTTATATGTGAAGTTGAAACTAATAATTAATTTTGTATATATTCAAAAGTTTTCTCCTCAAACATATAAAACCAATACATGCATCTAATTAGACACAAAAAAGTGATATTTCCACTCCCAAATTTGCCACTCACACTCATAGATGGCCTTTTATTCAGTAAGTGAATTTCAAAATGAGAGGCTAATATAAGAGTGCAAATATCACACATCTTAGCAATAGTATGTATATGGGTATTTTCAATTTACACCCTGATCAAATATGATTGCTTTTCAGAGTTTGAGATTAGAGAATATTCAACTTTTTGCCTTTAAGATTGTAGGAATGAGAAGAATAGAGAAATGAGTAGTCATATTAATATGGGTTATTATCACTTTACTCTCTTAAACTATATCACTACTATCAATTTACCCCATAATATTATCTTTTAGTCATTTCACGTTCATAAGTAATTCAACTCAATATGTTAAAAAATTTTAGACGAAAATACCTCTTTATTCTATAGCATTATCACATTGTTATTACCACTTTATCCCTTGAAATTATAGTGATACGATCACTTTAATTCCTAACATTATTTTCTAAGCATTTTATCTCATCGTTAATCTAACTAGTATGGTCAAAATTTTTAAAATATATTTACCCTTTTTATATATAATTAAAAATGAAAAAGTTGGAAAGGTTATTCTTCATTTTTTTCACTTTAAGGGATCCAAAAACATAAAAATAAAAGAATTTCTCAAATTTCTTTTTTCACACTTACTAATGCTAGGAAAAGAAAAGGAGATAGGAAAGAAGGAGATAGAAAATTAGATTTTGCAAAGAAAGTAAATAAAGAAGAGTCTAATATTATCGTATTACTTTAAGGTTGTCGGGATTAGGATTGAAATTTGGTGGTAAACAGAAAAATAAAATAATTTTAAAATAATAAAAGTATTTAATTTATTCTTATTTGTATTTTTTAAAAAAGAATTGAGCTCTTTCTCTCTCCCCCTTCCCCTTCTCCTCCACATCTTTCTTTTATTTTCAATATTAATAAGATTACTAAGAAGAAAGAGATTAACAATTTGATTTTTTTTCTTAATACTAAAAAGGAGAAGAGTTATTCTAAATTTTTTATTATTTTTATTATACAAAGAAAATAGTACTTTCTTCTAGAGTTCTTTAATTGGCTAAGTTGATTTAATAGTGCGATAAATTGGCTAAAAATAACTGTAGGGGATAAATTGATAATGAGGCTATAGTTTATGAGGATAAAGTGATAATAATTTTAAGGGTTAAACGTATCTTTTCACTTTAATTAATAAAGTTCGTTAAGTTTGACCATTAGTCTTGAGAGTAAAGTGACTAAAAAGTAACGTTAAAGGAGAAACTGATAGTGACACCGAATGTTAAGAGGTAAAGTGATAATAACCCTATTAATAAATAACTAATGCATATTTCGATTCAGTAATGAATACGCAGCTTCATTGTTGTGTTCATGTCACTAAATTTACTATTATTTTTTTGTTAAAAGAAGGCAATGATAAAAAAATTTTGAGCTATAATCAGATATCAAGATTGAATAGCTAAGCGTTAGAAGAGAAAAAAAAAACATACAAGCCATAATCATAGAATTACACTCAAAACTAATAATCTACGGGTGCAAGAGAAGGATTTTTAATGAAATTTTCTAAAATTTCCTAGGAGCTAAAAGAAAATTCTCAAAAACTTGGGGATGGCGGTTGACCCTGCATACTATGCTGATTCTAAAGATCGGTGCATACCATGCATGAGAAGACTAGCCATTAAATTGCTCAACTATTAAGTCTTAACAAAATGATGAAGCGCCCGACACATCACTGCGTTGGAGATCCCATACAATCTGAATGCCGATAAGAAGGCATCAACTTGGTCTTCATGATCACCTTTTCCATCATAGAATGGAACATTTGGGAATTTGAAGTTCGCTGGAAAAACTTCTTCGTTAATGTTAGGGGTGAAAAGACCATGTTATCTCCGTAAAGGGCCGATCCGTATCTAGACCATTCACTTGTGTCCTTCCTCTTGAACGGGTTCTTGAGCAGTGCTCTCGAAAACTGAGGAAACTTTAGAATGCACTTTGCCTTTCAATTTAGAAAGGTCCTTTTGCTTCTTTCTCTTGGAGTGATGGTCATCCGAGTCACCCTCGAAAGAAGACAAAGAAGACTCTTCGGGCTATCTTCGAGAAGATTCACCTCTATCCTTACCTTTCATATGCCTAACAATCTCTTCAAAAAACCCTAGACTAGAGACCACAAACTCGGCCCTTCGAGCTATGACCTCTCCATAAGGTTGTGAATTTTCTGGTATGTCCTGATCTCTTGGATCGGCTATATGGCTTCCAAAAGTTCGGGGGTTTTGGTTTCCACGATTAGAGTAAGTCTTAGTGACGTGCGCAGGGTATACATATACAATTAAGTTCATCCTAATCAAGTTTTACATTTATAAACTCCTAAATACCCCACACGCGATTTATCGTAAGTATACGAATCGCAAGCGAGTATAGGGTATTAAGGGTCGATCTCACAAGGAAGATTGCAATTACCAGTACTACTAAAACTTCTCTATTATTTAGACTATCAATGAATTATAACAAATTAAAACCTACTGAACGTATACAAGAAAATAACAAATGAAAGCTCCTTAGGTTGTGGTATCCCTAACTACTTATGCAAGTGCCATTTTTGGATAATTGAATACTACATCTAGGCTAGTTATGGTGTAATTTCCTTAAACATGTGAAACCTACTTTCGTAGTGAATCAACTGTACTCATAACTAATCCATACCTATTCTCATGGTTATGAAATTAGCTACAAGTTCATTTCTTCAGTGAAATTGCATGAAATTAATCACTAAAACTACATAGGTGCACCTCTACTCTTATGAGTGTACTCCCTATGTTTAGCACTTCTTGAACCAGTGTTAAATCTCAATTTTTATTGCAGAAACAACACCTTAGATAATCACAATTAATGGTACCAGATTAATCATGATTTAAAGAGTTAAAGTGCTAAATAACTTGCTCAAATCATAGCAATCAAATAACCAAACAATTAACACTAACAATCATAGATAGTTCAACCAAACCCAAGGTATAAACTTTAAAGACACGTATTGAACACAAAATTCATATCTTGTATATTAACCAAACTTGGAATCAAATACAAAAGATAAAGAGTTTGGAAGGAATACAACCCTTGTCACATGAGCTTTCTTCCTTGCCTTCTTCATCCTCCATCTTCATCCTAATCTAGATAATAAACAAGAATGGACGAACTATACTACTCTATACTAAGCTAAACTAACACTAGGGAGATGAAAGAGCTATATTTCTGCAACTTCAAGCTTCTCCCGTATGTCTCTCTCTATTCTTCTTCTATGGTCTCCAATCTCTTCTCTTGCAATGAATTTGGCTATTTAATGATGAAAATTGGTCAAGAAATGAGGCCTCCACCTTCCTTTTACAGTTGGGAATGTTTCTCACATGTCTAGCAACGCATGTGAATTGGTGGGAGTGAAATTGAGTTTTTCGCGTACAGAGCAGCCTTTTCTGACCACAATCCGGCCAGAAATTCGGCCGGATTGCTACAGTGACTATTTGGTCACTTCCTGCTCAATTTCCAGCTCTGCTTCGATTTTGACTCAATTTCAACTGAACTTTTCTTGATGATAAAAGCTGATTTAGCTCTTGACCAAAACATAAAACTTGTAGCCCTTTGAGTTAGCTTTCCAATGCATCAAAAATCACCTTATTTGGATCTGTGTACGCTGAGAAATGACTGAAATACCCTTGCCTGCTCATTGCCCTGTTCCAGCTTCGACTAGTAGAAATTAGCTATTGTAATTCGGCTTTTTGACTTGGAAAACCTTCAAACTGGATTCAGATGTCTTCACCAAAGTTGTAAATCTATCTCTTATCTTCAAATTGGTTTAAGAATCATCTCAATTCGATCACTGTAACTCAAGTTATAGCCGAAATACGAAAATGTGTCAAAACTGTCAAAAATGCACAAAATCCAAGTAAAAAGTGATAAAAACCTCATTTAATCACTTCAAAGCATTTTTCACCAATTATAGCCAAAATGATTCATTTTCTTCCAATACTATACCCAAAGTGACTAAAAATAATATAAAATATCATACAATTATTACGTAAATTAGTCACTTATCACTTAGTCATGAGAGAGTAGAGCAATTATATTCACTTCAATTCATTTCTCACAGACAGCGCCAATTGTAGCATCACGATCGAAACTCCTGAGAAGACTGGAGATCGACAAACTCTAGTTCGGATTTCCTGTATGATATCAAAAGCAGAGGCAGAGTATTCCCCCAATTTGGCTCTGATGCTTAAGTTAGCAAGAGTTAACAGCTCAGACATAAGTTACCGAGTATGAGAGTTAGAAACAGTTATCTTTGGGGTCTAAGAAAAGAGGGGTATTTATAGTGAAATATGAGAGGTGTCCTTGGGGTTCAGGCCGCATTGATGGGATAGGATGCAGCTATAGGTCGGCTCTAGATCTGCTAGTGCAAGAGCATAGGCCTGCAAAAGCCTATAAGGTGTCGCGTCAATCACTTCTTGTTGTAAGTGTCCTCGGCTCACTAGGCATCTAAACTACAAGGTGATTCCTCAGATCAGAAAATGTCCGGGAGAGATAATCTCGAGAAAGATGATCCTGGGTACTACACTAAGCATATGATGAAAATGTCCTTTGGTAATTTGCACGCTGAGGTCGAATTCGTCCTAGTTCAAGATGATGGATGCAATCTTAAACACGTAAAACTCTGCTCAGGTCAAGTACATCCATGCTCCATCCCTTATCAAAGCCATTCTGTACAATGATGAAGCTAAGGGGGGCTGAGGGGGGCCATGTCCCTTCTAAGTTTTGAAAATTTTAATTCGTAATATGTAAATATATGTATAAGACAAAGTTGACCCCCCTAACAATGTACATTAGAAAAACAAAAGTTGTTCAAAAATTTAGCACTGATTCAATTATAGATGAATTTAGTTCTATGAAAGAACGTAAAGCTCAATTTACTTTTAAGACAAGATGTTGAAATTTCAAGGTATGCTAACATAACTTAATTGAAAATAGTTATATTTATATTGCATAACTATATTTTTGTTTTTGCACAAGTGACATATTGGAGCATCTTCTCATAATGTACAATTTGGATAGTTTGTAATGTTATATGATATTTAATCAAAGGTTATTTCTTGTCATAATTTTTGTTATAACTATGCTGCATATTTATGAAATAGACATACCTTTATAATTAAAGTTAATATTTGATATTTTAAGCTGTCATATATTTAAATAGATAAAAATTATTTTGAACACAACATATTAATATAATTTTGTTCAGAAAAATTTTGGCCCTCCTCCCAAGGAAAATATCCTGGTTTCGTTCTATAGTCTATAGAATAGACATTTTCAATTATGAAGATAATCAAAATAAAGCTCCAAAACAAGATAAAAGATAATTTCACAAATGATTGCCTAACAATGTACATAAAAAAAAGAAGTTGTTCAAAAATTTAGTATTTATTCAATTATACAAGAATTTAGTTCTGTGAGAGAATGTATAGCTCAATTTACTTTTAATAAAAGAGGATGAAATATCAAGGTATGTTAACATAACTTTTATCTTTTTTAATTGAAAATAGTTATATTTATATTGCATAGTTATATTTTTGTTTTTACACAAGTGACACATTAGAGCATCTTCTCAAAATGTGCAATTTAGGTGGTTTGTGATGTTATAAGATATTTAATCAAATGTTATTTCTTGTCTTAATTTTAGTTATGACTATACTACATATTTATGAAATAGACATACATTTATAATTAAAGTTAATATTTGATATTTTAAGAAGTCATATATTTAAATAAATGAAAATTATTTTGAACATATCATATTAAGATAATTTTGTTCGAAAAAATTTTGGCCCCCAAGGAAAAAATTCTGGCTGCGTCACTTATTATGTAGGTAGTGACCACTCTAATTTGGTATATATAATCAAAAGATTATTAAAATATTTTGGACTGTTTTTAGCGAGGGAGAATGCAGTTTTGACCCTCAATCTTTGGCATTTGTGCGATTTTAATTTTTGAAGTTTCAAAAAAAAAACCAAATTTAGCCCCAAATATTTGGTACATGCCTAAAATGCCGGCAAGAGTAAATCCAGTCCACAATGTTATTAATTTGAAGTAAATTTAGGGTATGTTTGGTTCCCCATGGAATTGGAGTGTAGAATTGGAATTGGGGCCTCAATTACAATTGTGTTTGGGTACTATCTTTCCCGTAGAATTAGAATCGAATTGCAATTCCAAATCGATCGAATTCCATGGTTCCAATTCTTTGGCTGGACCAAAGTATTCCAATTCCAATTCCACGGCCAGACTTCCATTCGGGTCAACATGCGGACTTTAAACGGGTAAAAACTCCAAAACGGGTCAACTATAAAGCTGGATTATAAAAAAATACAAAGCTGGCTTCTTTCTCTCTGTTCGTGACCAAATCGCTCTAGCGTTCTGCCACCGCCACCGCTGGTGCCGCCTCCTCTTCCCAACACCTCTCTCGTAACCCCTGCAAGCCTTTCTTCCCTCTTCTCTCCTCCGCAGCATCGTGTGGGTGAAATCGCTATATCTATTATGCTATATCGTGGTAATCTTTCGTTCCACTGTATCCTCTCTCTTTCTATGTGATTCGTTTCTTCTCTAGATTTGCAAAACTAGGGTTATTCTGCTATAGACACAGCCCATATGATTGTTGATGACCATGTCGTAGATGTCAAAATCATACGTAAATAGTAACAGAGAAGGAAAAGAAATTGTAAGAATAATCACGTTTCTTCATAAAAGGAAATATGAAAAAAAAGAAAGAGAAGACAAATTGCCATTATATCTTCCTTCGCTTTCTAAACAACGATGTTTATGATCTGTAGATGTGGGTTTTCAATGTGGCTAAAAGGACTCCAGGCATAGTCGAAACTAGAAAGGGTACAGAAATAAAGTAAACAAGATGTTAAACGAGGACTTCTTGCATGACATTCGAAACTAAAAAAGAATTTACGACTTAAGCTGGTATAGAAAACTTCAATTTTTAGCACTGATTAATGCTAGAATTTATCATGGGACCAGATATTTGAGAATACGTTTTTCTATTTCTTGTAGTCTTGTAGTGAGAATACATTTGTTAGACTTTTAGTGAGAATGCATTCTTGTAAAGAACCACGAATTTGTGTTGCAATATTTTCTATTTATATTGTCATTGTTGGTTGTGGTTTTTGCCTGAATGTAAAGAGCAATATACTTGGATTTCCGGCTGGACTTTGCCCAATCGTTGGTGTTGTTGGACACATAAGCGGTGGTGGCTACGGTTCACTGTTGCAAAGATATTGCCTGATGGTGGATAATGTTCTTGATGCTCAAATTATCAATGTTAACAGCCATGTCGGGTTTTTACCTTAAGTGCAAGTTTAATTCCGAATTATACCCGTTTTCTGCAAGTATACAGGCCAAAATCGTAATATTGGGTATGTATCGGGTCGATCCCACGAGAAGCAATTAAAACAATTATTAGATACTGATTTACTCTATTATTTAGACTCACAATAAAATTGAGCAGAAAATTTAGAATTAAATTCAACTACAAGAGTTCTTAACTAGAAAATTGCAATATCTCAAGGGGAGTAGAATTCACTAAATATTAAGATCTAGGGATGTAGATTCGACTTATGACACAAAAGATCTAAAATGAATTAATTCAACACTTGTTACTGCTCTTGTTTAACCAAGGATTCATTTCCAGAAATACCAAAATCACATTCTCATGATAATAATGGGTTAAAACAGATTAGTTTTTTCTAATCTCTTGGTAAATACTAAATCTGTTCTTATTCACACATGAAATGCAGATTTCATCCACTTGAATGTATTTCTATTCTCATGAATATACAACTCAAGTTCTACTTGTGTCATTCCATTATTTTTACCATTTCTTAATGAATAAAAACAACTATAAACCTGTTAATGGTGATCAAACAACAACAAGTAATCAAGCATACACAAGTAGACAAGTTAATACAAGATATAACAAGAATGAATAACAATCAATTCATATCATTTGGCCATAAGCTTCATCTACTCCCTAGATAAAGAAAATTAGCTACTCATGAATGATAAAACACTCATAACTTCATTAATGTAAATCATCATGAATTACAAATACAAGAGGAGTAAAGAAAGCCTTAGCCAAGATTTGGTGAAGCCTTCAAAAATCTTCTTTGTTCTTGAACTTAGATGATTACACAATGAAATCCCAATTTTTCTTGCAATTCCTAGGTAGAGAGAATATGTTTTTCTGTAAGAAGCTAAGCTCCGAATGGATCCCAGACCTCTCCCCATATCTCTGCATAAAAAACACTCAAAGGCTTATTTTTCCAAGTCAAATTCCAACTTTTGATTCCCCAAATCTAACTTTGTTAGAATTGTCAATAACCAATGTTTTTGACTTGAAAATAAGCCACCTTTCTTGCCCTTTTGACTTCTGAAGCATGTGCACCGAATTCCCTTGCATCTTATAGCTGGAAAGTGGTATGAACACAAGAGAAAATGGCTGAGCAATTTGCAGAATTTCGGCTACAAAACGCGCTTACACAAAACGCAGCTACAACTCGCGTTTTGTGCACTCGCGTTTTCTCTTTGACCTTATTTCAACTGCGATTTTCTCCATGATGCAGGCCGAACTGGTTTTTGTGCAAAACACCAAAGTTGTAGCCCTTTGAGTTAGCTTTCCAATTCTATAAAAATCATCCAAATCAGAGTTTCGTAGCCTGAGATATGATCGAAATATTATCACCTGGTCAAACCCCTGTTTCAGATTCCGACCACAGGGTGCAGCTTCTGTATTCCAGCCTTTTGTCCATGAAGATGGCAGAACTGGATTTCGATGTCTTCATACAAATTGTAGATCTATTTCTTAGCTTTAAAATGGTATAAAGATCACCTCAATCCGATAAGTGTAGCTCCAGATATGGTCAAAATACTGAAGAGTGTCAAAACTATCTTGAAGTGCAATTCTTCACTTGAACGTTTTTCACTTCATTTTTCTTTTCACCACTTAAATTCATCACCAAATCTCTATTTTTCACCTCAATTGACCTCCTTTGGTGATTGATTCATTATTCCTGCATAAAAATGAAGTTTTTACTATTAAAATCAATAGAAATGCACTATTATCCACTTTTACCAAAAATATCTATTTTTACCAAAACCTTAATTATTTTAATTATAAAACTAAGTAATCAAATAAAAATTACTAATAAAATGCACTTAAAAATACGTAAAATAAACTCTTGTCAAATACCCCCACACTTGAACCATTGCTTGTCCTCAAGCAATATAAAATCTCACCATCAATGATCCAAATATTGAAAATAAATATATATAGCATTTCCACTTCATTTCCTTAAATCAAGGTAAATGACCATTATGTGATCTTTCAAATAACCTCAAGTACTTATGATATCAAGCAAAGAAGAGCCAAGTATACCATAATTGTGCTTATTCAACTCAATGTCTCGATTTTACCCAACTTCACAAGCAAGCAACTCATATAATCCATAAAATGCTAACTAATCTCATGATCAACTTCTTATTTTTCTTAAAGAGGGAAATTTTTTTTTAATTTTATTTTAAGAGTTAAATACTACTTAAGTTGTGAAGAATATTTTTTTGACGCGAAGATCGACATTTTTAGATGAAGATCCCCGGTTATTCAATATTTCACATACTCAAGTTGATTTTCATACTCTTAGCTCAAGTACCGTTTTACGCGAAAGTCGACATTTGTAGATGAAGACTCCCGGTTACTAAGTACAAGAACCATTGGAGTAGAATAACTCTTTTTTTTTTTTTTTGGTAATAGAAATAATAAAAATCCCCCTATATAATAAGCATGAGAAAAGTATGACATTCATTGACCATATTGATTGCTGAACTTGTAAAATCAAATAACAAAGAGACATTTTTATTGAATATGCAAAATATAGGCATACTTTTCTCCATTTTACTAGATATACTTTCCTATAGATGTAAAAATTATAATCACATAAAAATCATTTCCAAATTCCATGAGAAAAGAAGTCTCAAAACCACATATATTTATTTCAAAAGGATAAGTGATAAAATTTTATTTATTTATTATGGTTAATAACATATATATGTATAAGGTTTTGGAAAAATTTTGACAAAATTTCCCCTTAGAAGTGGACTAAAACTCCCTGCCAGCAACCACAAAAAACACAATTTAAGCACAAGAATTATATCAAACACAACTAAAACCACAAGTACCACACATAGTTCTCCCCCCACACTTAAATTACACATTGTCCTCAATGTGTAGGGAAGAAATAAAATAAAAGAAGAAAAGAAAAGAAAGAAGTACTCCCCAAGTCAATGGCCGAGATCCTTATCAGCCACTAATCACGAACCACTGTCAAAATACAAGTACAGTGCGCCAAGTCAGTCATCCCCCTCGGCATCATCGTCATCCTCTGCATCACGATTGGGCAGTGGATGAATGCCCAAATGATCTTCAATTCGGCTTAGACGATTCATAACATCAGCAAACTGGAATGCAAAGTCTTCCATATGGTCAAAAAGTCGCTGCCAATTAGTCTGTGGTGGAGAAGGAGGTGGTGCTACAGTAGATGGTCCAACTTCATCCCGACCATGTCTAGTCTTCTGTCTTTGCTCCTGAACAGGGCGTGGAATGTTCCCTGTGCCAATACCAAGGCGGCGAAGAGTAGTGATAGTCATCTCAGCACATGGTGGAACATACTCCCGCCGCATGCCTTCCAAGCGAACCTCAAAACGGGGGAAGATTAAAGTCAGTAGATGAGGAAATGAAAGTTTGAAGGAAGTTGTCTTACGCCTCGCCGTAGATCTAATGTGGCTGATGATGATGTTCGGCAATGAAATTCGAGCATATGGAGACGTCCGGTTATGGAACATGTAATCCAAGAAGTAGATTTCGCTCTTGCGGACCTCCGTGTGCCCCGTCTTTTTTTGGGATGACATTGTGAGCCATCATGTAAATGATAAGCCGATGACGAGGTTCGAAGACATTTGCCAAAATGGTCTCCTTCCTTGTAGAGCGAAAAGGTTGGTACTCAAGACCAAATCTAGCCATGGTTAGCGAGGGATCCCACCTCCTATTCGAGGGAACAAACTCCTTCTTCAAATCTACTGGACGCCGTCATCCATACACCCCAAAATAGCAGCCAAATCTTGACGTGACAAGGTGATTCGTCTTCCACGCACCCAGGACTCAACTATTTCTCCACTATGGTGCGCCTTACTTTCAATGTTGGCGTAAAACTCGCGCACCAAGTCGGGGTAGTAATGGTTTGGTAGGGTGAGAATCGGCGCCCATCCCAGCTGAGCAAAAGCCTTTGAGATGTTATACATCATCTCAACTGTTGGGTTGACATGCATCTCAAACAGGAACTCCAAATTAGCACGCCCCTCATGCCACTCCTGATTCCTGCGAGTGTTAAACCTAGCACTGTCAAATACCGATCTACCCGCTCCACAGGAGGTGCCCTCACCAGGCTGTCGGTTAACTGGTGGAGAAGAATGTGAACTCTCCTCCTCAGATACTTCCATTTTTTCATTAACCTCCCTCTCTTCACTGCTGGAGGACGAGGGTATCGTACGTCTTCCCCTTGGCATAGTACCTAAAAGAAAATATTTCAATTAACCACCTGTATTTGTACACAATTCACAATTTAGCAATGAATGTTCTAAAATGATCCAAATAACCTCCAATTTATCCCTTCAAGTGACAACACGTCCAATAACTAATGTATAGGACCAAACAAGAAGAGCCATAATTTATGCCCAAAAATTACTCAAAATCACCAATTGAAACAAGATATGCAATAATTATAACCCAATCAGTGAAATTAGCAACAATTATGATTATAACTACTGAGAATTAACAATAATAATATGCTTTTAGCTATAATCATGTTTAGGCAAAAATTAAACCAATTAACTCACCAAATCAACCAAATTATTCACTATACACAATGCACATGCTTAAACATCATCAACTAACCATTTTTAACCATAATTTAACATCACCAATGGCTCAAAAACATCCTAGTTTCTTTTTCCAATTTCGTCTAAATATAGCAATTGTGAATTTTAAAGTACTTGAAAACCAATAAATTGCTACATTTAAACATATAAACATGCTTAAACAATCATAATAATCATGAATAAAATCAAAAATAGTCATGAACATCATCAAATTTTCGAAATTAAAAGATGTCAGATAGCTCAGGATAAAAAATATGAACTTCTAAAATCAAAAGATTTGATGAAGAAACTTACTTCAATCACGTAGAAGGATGTTTGGTGATGCTAAAAATGCAAAAAGCCCTATGCAACAACCTCCAATTGACCTCCAATTGAAGAAATTGGAGTTTAAGAACCCTAACCTTCAATCCTTCAAAAACCTGATTTTAGGTGTTTTTCTGGGATTTTAATCGGTTAAAAAGGTTGTATGAAGCTCAAAAGGTGTTGGGGTGATGATTTCTAGCAAGATTATAGAGTAAAAATGAAGATTTGTGAGGTGGGTAGAAGGGAGGAAGAAGAAACGCGGCTGAAAAAATGGAAAAGGGAAGAAGAAATGCTGAAATCGCGTTTCTGCACCTTATATTTAGTCACAGAAAACGCGACTAAAAACGCGCCTTCAACTCGCGTTTTGAAGTAGCGTTTTCTGCACAAATCTCGCAGCAATCAAAACGCGACTGTGTAGTAAAACGCGACTCTGAGTCGCGTATTTAAAGTCGCGTTTTTGGAGTCGATTCAGGCTTGAAAACGCGACTTCCATTAAAACGCGACTAAGAGTCGCGTTTTGAAGGCGCGTTTTCTTTTCTGCAGGTGCAGAATTGAAAACGCGATTCTGAGAAATGCGACTTATAAGTGCGTTTTCTTGAGAAACGCGTTTTCTGCTGCAATTTTTAGCAAAATTTTAACTTTTGAAAAATTACAAATGGTACCCCAATGACTTAAAATGCATCATAGATCATTTGTTTGTCAATTTTATTGATTGGAACAAATGTAAAACATTAAAAACATGCATTTTACCCCTTTATAATGAATCAAAAACACCTTTAACGTAAATCGAGGGGTTGAGTTGTTTGATCAAAGTTTGCCTTTTCACCTCAAATGGTAATTCTTGCTTCCATTTGCCAACCCTATAACACAAAAACAACAAATTAACTAAAACACTTATTTAAGTCTAAAAATCACAAAAAATTAACACAAATAACATAAACATTGGGTTGCCTCCCAATTAGCGCTTTTGTTTATAGTCGGCTCGACTGAAAAAGTTGAATCACTTTAGAGCATTAGGGAGCGATTTTCTCCCCATGGGTCGAAACTCCCGAGCCAATCCACCATGTGATGAACCATGCATTGATCTTCATAGTCCAATTTCCTCAAATGTCAAGGAGGAATATTAGACTTGTCATAGAGAGGCTCAACTTCACCTTGGAGTGGATTTTGCTTGTCTTTTCTGAATTGGCTCAACTTTTCACCATTTTCTTCATGGAATGGCGAATTTATTAAGCCAACTTCCATCCTTATCTTCTCCTCGTTTGTTCCTACACCATGAAAGTTAGTACCAAGGACATTTATAAATTTAACTTCTTCGGTCCTTTCTTGGTTAACCTTTTCATCATATGGCATATTAGAAACAAGAGCAGTAGGCTCTATACTCCCTTCTTTATTATCCAAATTGAATTCCAATTCCTCACCATTAACCCGTAATATAAGCTTACCTTTTTCTACATCAATTATAGTTCGTGCAGTGGCTAAAAAGGGTCGTCCTAGAATAATTGGCATTCTCACATCTTCTTCAATATCTAAGACAACAAAATCCACAGGTATTATAGATTGTCTTACCTTTATGAGCACATTTTCCAAAATACCCATGGGACGTGTGATTGACCGATCCGCCAATTGCAATGTAATATTGGTAGCTTTTAGCTCTTGAAGTCCCAATCTTCGGGCAACCGATAACGGCATAAGTGACACACTTGCACCTAAATCACATAAAGCATTAGAAAAATGCAATTGACCAATAGTGCAAGGAATAGAAAAACTTCCCGGATCTTTCAATTTAGGAGGGAGTTTATTCTTAATCAATGCACTACACTCTTCCGTTAATGCTATCATCTCATTATCTACAATTTTCCTCTTCTTTGACATGATGTCTTTCAAGAAACGTGCATAAGAGGGAATCTGTGTTATAGCATCAATGAAAGGAATGTTAATGTGCAATTGTTTAAACATTTTGAAGAACTTTTCAAACTCCCGATCTTGTCCATCTTTCTTCAACCTGTGAGGAAAAGGTATCACATTAGAATTTAAATGAGAATTTAATTTGGGATGAAGTGCATCAATATCAATGATAACATGATCATTTTGACTTTCTTGCTCCCCTTCAATTGCTTGCTTCTTGTCTTTTTCACCACCTGAATTTTCAAAATCGAATCCTTCAACCGTTTTACCGCTTCTAAGAATGATTGCATTGACATGCTCTCTCGGATTCACTTCGGTTTTACTTGGTAATTCACCAGGGTTTCTATTGTTGATCACATTGGCAATTTGACCAATTTGAACCTCCAAGTTTCTGTACATCCCAGCTAATTGGTCCAACCGCCCCTCAACTCGCTCGAATCTATCCGAAGTCACCTTAGCAAGTTTTTCCACCGCGATCTCCCAACTTGGTTTAGTTTCAGCCTGGGGTTGCCTTGGTTGAAATCCCGGCGGATTGGTTGGCCTTTGTTGATTGCCTTGATCTTTCCATCCAAAGTTTGGATGATTTCTCCACCCCGGATTGTAAGTATTCGAGTAGGGATTATTTGGAGCATTTCGGTTGTAATTATTGACAAATTGTACCTGCTCAGAATCAACACACTCATTAATATCATGTTCACCTCCACAGAAAGAGCAACAAGCTACGTGAGCATTAGATGAACTTGGGCTAACTCCATCTTGTCTACTCAATAACTTCATCACGTTATTCATTTGGGCACTCAACATATTGAGAGTGTCCATTTCGATCATACCTGCGTGACGTCTCGTATTACCTCTTTCATTGGCCCATTGGTAGTTATTTGCTGCCATTTCTTCTATCAAATTTTGAGCTTCTTGGGGTGATTTACCCATTAAAGCTCCACCTGCGGCTGCATCAATCATAGTTTTAGTGGAGAAAGATAAACCATTATAAAAGGTTTGTATAATCAGCCATTCGGGTAGTTCATGGTGTGGACATTTCCGTAACAAATCTCTAAACCTTTCCCATGCTTCATATAATGATTCTCCTTCCATTTGACTAAAATCAGTGATATCCATTCTTAGCTTAGCAGTCTTACCGGGTGGAAAATACTTATTCAAAAATGCCCTTGATAAATCATCCCATGTGGTAAAAGTGTTAGGAGCATGAGAGTGTAACCACATTTTTGCCTTATCTCTTAATGAAAATGGGAACAACCGTAACCTAATAGCATCATCACTAACTCCATTCATTTTAATGGTATCACATATTTCTAAAAATGTAGCTAAGTGTGAGTTAGGATCTTCTACAGCATTACCTCCAAATTGAGATTGTTGAACCATTTGGATAAGTGATGGCTTAATCTCAAAGTTGTTAGCATTTACCGTAGGCCTTACTATGCTTGTTTGAGATCCTTGTGTTCCTGGTAGAGCAAAATCTCGTAGAACTCGCCTATTTGCTTCATTTTCAGCCATTTCTTCTTCAAATGGTAGTTCTATCAAAATTTCCTCTATCGGTTGCCAAATCTCTTGTTCCTCTTGCTGTTGTGTGTGCCTCCTTTGTCTACGTAGTGTCCTCTCAATTTCTGGATCGAAAGGTGCGACTTCTCGAGACTCCCGGTGCATACACTACAAACAGAAATAAGGGATATTATGCAACTTCAATGGTCAAAAACTGATTACAATATAAGATTAAATATAATCTAAAAAATAAAGCTGTCTAAATTAATAAAGATGATTAGGCTCTAATATTGCCGCTCCCCGGCAACGGCGCCAAAAACTTGACGGGTTTTTACTTTAAGTGCAAGTTTAATTCCGAATTTACACCCGTTGGACTGCAAGTATACAGGTCGCAATTGTAGTACGAGATGTGTATCGGGTCGATCCCACGAGGAGCAATTTAAAACAATTATTAGATACTAATTTACTCTATTATTTAGACTCACAATAAAATTAAGCAGAAAATTTAGAATTAAATTCAACTACAAGAGTTCTTAACTAGAAAATTGCAATATCTCAAGGGGAGTAGAATTCACTAAATATTAAGATCTAGGGATGTAGATTCCACTTATGACACAAAAGATCTAAAATGAATTAATTCAACACTTGTTACTGCTCTTGTTTAACCAAGGATTCATTTCCAGAAATACCAAAATCACATTCTCATGATAATAATGGGTTAAAACAGATTAGTTTTTCCTAATCTCTTGGTAAATACTAAATCTGTTCTTATTCACACATGAAATGCAGATTTCATCCACTTGAATGTATTTCTATTCTCATGAATATACAACTCAAGTTCTACTTGTGTCATTCCATTATTTTTACCATTTCTTAATGAATAAAAACAACTATAAACCTGTTATTGGTGATCAAACAACAACAAGTAATCAAGCATACACAAGTAGACAAGTTAATACAACATATAACAAGAATGAATAACAATCAATTCATATCATTTGGCCATAAGCTTCATCTACTCCCTAGATAAAGAAAATTAGCTACTCATGAATGATAAAACACTCATAACTTCATTAATGTAAATCATCATGAATTACAAATACAAGAGGAGTAAAGAAAGCCTTAGCCAAGATTTGGTGAAGCCTTCAAAAATCTTCTTTGTTCTTGAACTTAGATGATTGCACAATGAAATCCCAATTTTTCTTGCAATTCCTAGGTAGAGAGAATATGTTTTTCTGTAAGAAGCTAAGCTCCGAATGGATCCCAGACCTCTCCCCATATCTCTGCATAAAAAACACTCAAAGGCTTATTTTTCCAAGTCAAATTCCAACTTTTGATTCCCCAAATCTAACTTTGTTAGAATTGTCAATAACCAATGTTTTTGACTTGAAAATAAGCCACCTTTCTTGCCCTTTTGACTTCTGAAGCATGTGCACCGAATTCCCTTGCATCTTATAGCTGGAAAGTGGTATGAACACAAGAGAAAATGGCTGAGCAATTTGCAGAATTTCGGCTACAAAACGCGCTTACACAAAACGCGGCTACAACTCGCGTTTTTTTCACTCGCGTTTTCACTTTGACCTTATTTCAACTGCGATTTTCTCCATGATGCAGGCCGAACTGGTTTTTGTGCAAAACACCAAAGTTGTAGCCCTTTGAGTTAGCTTTCCAATGCTATAAAAATCATCCAAATCGGAGTTTTGTAGCCTGAGATATGATCGAAATATTATCACCTGGTCAAACCCCTGTTTCAGATTCCGACCACAGGGTGCAGCTTCTGTATTCCAGCCTTTTGTCCATGAAGATGGCAGAACTGGATTTCGATGTCTTCATACAAATTGTAGATCTATTTCTTAGCTTTAAAATGGTATAAAGATCACCTCAATCCGATAAGTGTAGCTCCAGATATGGTCAAAATACTGAAGAGTGTCAAAACTATCTTGAAGTGCAATTCTTCACTTGAACGTTTTTCACTTCATTTTTCTTTTCACCACTTAAATTCATCACCAAATCTCTATTTTTCACCTCAATTGACCTCCTTTGGTGATTGATTCATTATTCCTGCATAAAAATGAAGTTTTTACTATTAAAATCAATAGAAATGCACTATTATCCACTTTTACCAAAAATATCTATTTTTACCAAAACCTTAATTATTTTAATTATAAAACTAAGTAATCAAATAAAAATTACTAATAAAATGCACTTAAAAATACGTAAAATAAACTCTTGTCAAGCCAGATTTTGGATAGAAAAGCAATGGGAGAAGATCTGTTTGGGGCTATTAGAGGTGGTGGTAGTGCTAGTTTTGGCATATAGAATCAGGTTAGTCAGAGTGCCTGAAATTCACACTGTTTTTAATGTGCAGAAGACTGAGGCAGAGAATGCAACAGATGTTCTTTACAAATGGCAAAATATTGCAGACAAAATTGACAACGATTTGTTTATTAGCGTTATTGTGCAGCCAATTACTGGAAAAGTAAAGGGTCAGAAAATCATTAGATTGACATTCATGGGACATTTCCTTGGAGATGCAAACAGGCTGATTTCTGTTATCAACACTGGATTTCCTTAATTGGGATTGAAGAGAAGTGATTCTTTGGAAACAAGTTGGATTGATACGATGCTCTGGTGGTATAACTACAAAGATTGGGACAGCAAAGGAAGTGCTATTGAGAAGGGCTTATATCAATTGATCTTCTTGAAGAGAAAACCAGATTATGTACAGAACCCCATTCCTAAATATGGATTAGTATCATCATTCAAGAAAATGGTTCAGCTTGGAAAAACAGGACTTGTTTTCAATCCTTATGGTGGAAGAATGAGTGAAATTCCTGAGAATGAAACACCATTTCCTCATAGTGCGGGGATCATTTTCAACCTGCCAGATTGGTGAAAGTGAAGACTACCGTGGATCCACAAAATTTCTTCAGAAATGAACAGAGCATCCCCACTTTGAACCTTCAGACCTCTAAAGGGAGGAAGGGACGAAAGTAAAGAGCAACAAATGATAATTGCTCATATAGTAATGGTTATCAAGTAGCAGAGGTGCCTTGTCCTATTAATGGCTTTAGCATAAAATGTAATGTTAATGAATGGATATAGTGAGCATTACTTTTGTAGCATTGTAGTACCGAACGGTTGGTTGTGCATTAAAGAGGCAAAAGTCATATACATTCATGGATTGATTTCACTTATTACAGACCTTATTGTCTATATTATCTTGTAAGATGCAAAACTCAAACATTTATAATAGGTACAAGCTATGACTTCCCTCTCCAATTCATATAATAGAGTAGGCTTTTAATTTTCTAAATTTAAAGTTCTTAACTGTAAGAAAAATATCAAGGTTTTAACTTGATGAATATTAACTACTTTTTAAGTTAGAATATATAATTAGTTTTTTATTTAATATAATTTAATTAAGAATAAAAGAAATAAGAATAATTATTTTTTCCAAAAAAGGAACTAATTGGTTTTCTTTTTCTTTAAAGCTTTAGTAACAATTAGTTAAATGCAAGAAAAAATAAATTATTAAAGGCATTAATTGGTTTTTTCCTTGAAGCTTTAGTAATAGTTAGTTAAATATTAAAAAAATTATTACATAGGAAAAAGAAAAACACAAAATTTTTATGTAAGCAAATGTTAGATGGAAACAATTCTAGTTCTTAATGAATTATCCTCTCATCCAAACAAAGGATTTGGAATTTTAAATGAATTCTGTATCAATTCTATGCATTTTCCAAACAAAAGAATTCCAATATTTTGGAATTTAATTCCTAGAATTTTAATTCTATAGAATTTCAATTCCAATTCAATTCTAATTCTGTAGAACCAAACGCACCCTTAGGATAATTTATGAATTTTTAATTACCAACAAAATCTAGTCGCATTCACATATGTGTTCGTAAAATTAAATTAAAAAAAAAAGAAACAAAACAGCAGTTAAATTTAAACAATAGCATTACTCACATGATAACACGTAAGTAACTAATTAACCAAATAAATAAGGACAAGAAATTTGTTAAGCTATATGATTTCTTCAAGCTAGTGAACGAGTACTCTAGCCGGCGTTGGAGCATCTGGAGGACTCGGCTAATGAGGAATAATTTTAATAACCCTTGGTCCGTCATCCCACTTGCGGCGGCCCTTGTGTTGCTTTATCTTGCTTTTGTGCAGAGTTTTTTTTTTTTTTTTTTAAAGTTAAGGACTGTCCTTAAATCCTACATGAAGTGGTGGCCCATCTTCTGACACCCTAAAACAGATAATTCAAGGGGTTTTTCCTACAAAAATGAAATCATGATCTTGTGCCTGTTTCTATCTTGTTTAATCAGCTCCTTTTTTTTTTTTTTTTACCAAGAGGGACTTCGTGCCTATTTAATTAGTTGCTTGTGGAGTGGAACTCAAAAAAAAAGCATTCAATGCAGGGGAAGCTAATAGTCACTACAGTGTAGAGGTTTATAAGAGCAACCAAGAAAGCTGCTTCTGCATTTTGGCAACCAGATCTCATTGGCACCCACGTAAGCTTGGACAGGTAATTTTCGAACCATAACTGTCTTTCCCAAGCTATTTTTGTATTTTTGTACCCTTCCTTTCTGGGGTAGCCCTTTGGTTTGGTGCTGTAGATCTATCCTTCTCTGATCATAAGGGACTAGGTTTTTATTCAAACTGTAGAGTAGTGTGTGGTATTCCTACAGAAAGTCCTTATCATGGCGGATGAGCTGGCCGAAATCTTGCAAAACTTTGACCTTTCTAGTACAGAGCTCCAAATGACTCTGGACAATGAGGAACTAATTGGGGGACTTAAGGAATGCAAGAATAGTTTGATCGGTAAAGTTATGGGAGAAAAAGTGGCAAACTACACAGGGATCAAGAATTTTGTGTTGAATGCTTGGAGCTACCCAAGAGACCTACAAGTGGTGGAACTTGGAGCCAACTTGTTTCAGTTCATATTACCATCACAAGTCATAGACAGAGGATTCTGACAGGAGGACCATGGCTACTTGACAATCAGTTATTGGTGCTAAAGCGACTGGTATGAGGGTATTGAGGAGGATGATCAGGCTTTTCGGATAGCTCCTCTATGGATACAGGTTTGGAATTTGCCAGTGCATTGGTTGTCCAAGGAAGCAGGTAAAAAGATAGGTGTAAATCTTCCACAAGGTTAGAGAGGTGATAGTCCCTCAGACTGGAGGCAAGGAAGGAAGACACCTAAAACTTTTGGTGATGGCAGATATTTCCCAACCACTCTTGAGAGGAACAATTGTCAAGGTAGGGGAAACCACAAAATGGGCAAGCTTCAAATATGAGAGGTGCCCGGACTTTTGCTACAAATGTGGGATTATTGGTCATAGCGAAAGGACATGCATGAAACAAGGTCTGCAGGGGTCGGGGAGGAAAGATAATCAATATGGTCCATGGCTGCGAGCTGGTGGTGCAAGAAACTCACCTCACGAAAAACAGGCTGGCATGGTTTTTAACCCTCAAAAATCCCTTTGGAGGCTCCAAAATGGGGAATGGACTAAGCAAAGGGAAGCGGAAGATAAGGACCAAAGAGTGGAAACACAAACAGAGAAAGGAAAAGGTAAAACCAAAGACACCGAGCCTGAGGTTGGGGAACTAAGAAAAGTAGGAACTGGCCAGGCAGCACAAGGAGGTAACACTAGTGAGAGTATGCTACAAAGATCAGACGTGTGTGCTGAGTTAGTAAGGAAGACTGATCAGACAGTAGGGAACTTGCATGAAAACAGGGAAGTGAGGGATATGGATCATGGTCCGAAAGTTCTTAAGTTTAGCTGAGAGACTTGTACAAGAACAAGGTAAAGACACTACAAACGAAGGAGGTGACTGCCTGATGTTGGAAGAGGAACAGGGTACCTTGGTAACCCAAGTGGGAGGGTCGGACAGCAACAAGGAAATAATACCAGCACAGGCATCTGTAAGCATGGAGACAATAGAGGGACCGGAGGTTAAAGAGGCACTGATCAAGCAGGCGCGAAGAATACTGAGAGTGCTAAAGTCTCCTAGGAAACACAGGCACTCATTGAAGGAGCTGAACAGTAATACAGGTAAGGACAGGAAGAATGGGAAAAGGAAAGGGATTCAGGGGGAACTTGACATGGACATCGATGAGGAAATCATGCAAGAAGGAAAGAGGAATAAGGTTGACTTGGAGAACAAACTCCTTAAGGTCAGGGGCGAAGGGAGAGGGGTCCAACCCTTCATGGACCCCAATGGATAAATGAGAGTATTGGTGTGGAATTGTCAAGGTGTGGGGAGTCCCTTGACAATTCCCCAGTTGAGAGAGGCGAATAACCTCTCCTCTCCAGAAATTATTTTCTTATGTGAAACAAAAAACAGAAGTAAATACCTGGAAAAAGTAAAAAAAATCTTGCATTTTGAGGAAGCTATTTTTGTGGATGCCATGAACAAGGCAGGAGGGATGGCATTGCTATGGAAAGAGGACTTACGGATAAAACAAGTGATCACAACAGCCTTTACTATTGAAGCTCAGATTGAGGATATGGAAAGCAAGTGTGATTGGTGGTTTGTAGGTGTCTATGCCAACAGTGAGGATCAAGTAAGGAAACAGCAATGGAAGGTGTTACAGGCGAGGAAAAGATTGTGGGGAGACAAATGGTTAATAGCAGGTGATTTCAATGACATTGTGTCAAATGACGAGAAATGGGGTGGCAACTGGAGGGAGGAGGGTAGCTTCAAGGCATTCAGGGATTTCATTAATGACAACCAGTTGATGGATGTGGGATTTCAGGGACATCCATGGACTTGGTGTAACAATTGGGAAGGTCCTGGGGAAGTAAAACAAAGACTGGATAGAGGCTTGTGTAGCTACCCTTGGCTACAAACTTTTGAGCAGGTCACCTGCAAACATCAGGATACAATTGCATCTGACCATAGCATGCTGATTTTTGACACCAAGCCATGTCCAACTAGGAAGAAAAAACGATTCTATTTTGATAAAATGTGGCTCCAAAGAGAAGAAATCAATGACATTATCAAACAGGCATGGGACCAGGATGATGAAGGCACACGGATGTTTAGAGTTATAAGCAAAGTGAAAAGGTGTAGGGTGACACTTTTGCAATGGAAAAACAAGATACAAGGTAATGCTAGAGAGAATATTGAAGCACTCAAGTGCCAATTGCAGGAGCTAAAACCTAGAGACTTTGAGGGCAAGAGGGACGTAAGGAATGGTCTAAAAAAGAGTTTGAAAGAGGCATACAGAAATGAAGAGATGTACTGGAGTCAAAAAGCTAGAGTGCAATGGTTAAAGACAGGCGATAAGAATACCAGTTTCTTCCATGCTACTGTGGAGGGGAGACGTAAAAGGAATCGCATGCTGGAAATTCAAAGAGAGAATGGCACCTGGACTAAGGGTGAGAAGGAGCTTGGTGCTGAAGTTGCGGATTACTATAAACACCTTTTCTCAACATCAGAAACAAGGGAAATGGAGGAGGTTCTGGATGGTATACCACACACGATCTCAGATAGTATGAATGAAAATCTAACTAAACCTGTGGGAGAGGAGGAAATCAGATCAGCATTATTTTCCATGTATCCGGATAAGGCACCAGGTATAGATGGAATGCCACCCCTTTTTTTCCAAAAGTTCTGGCATATAGTCAAAAAGGATATAGTTGGTGCTATTCAAACTTTTTTTCACACTGGTCATCTAACTAAGTCAGTAAATCATACCATTATCTCCCTCATTCCCAAAGTCAAGATTCCTACTTCCCTCACGCATTATAGACCCATAAGCTTGTGCTCTACTGTGTATAAAATTATAGCTAAGATTTTAGCTTGTAGATTGAAACCAATTCTTCAGTCCTGTATAAGCAAAAATCAATCAGCTTTTATCCCTGGAAGGCAAATTCTAGATAACATTATGATTTCCCATGAGTTTCTTCATTATCTCAAAAACAAAAGGTTTGGGAAAGATGGTTTTATGGCTGTGAAATTAGATATGTCTAAAGCTTATGACAGGGTGGAATGGAGATTCCTGGAAGCTATCATGCAGAAGATGGGTTTCAATGATAAATGGAGGAGCTGGATCATGGAATGCATTTCATCAGTTTCATATTCATTCATGATCAATGGAGAGGTGAAGGAGTATGTAATACCGCAGAGAGGAATTAGACAGGGAGACCCATTGTCACCCTATCTATTCTTACTTTACTCTGAAGGATTCTCCAATCTCCTCAACAAGCCAGCAACTGCACAAAGAATAGCAGGCATGCGAATTAGTAGGCAAGGGCCTAGATTAACCCACTTGTTTTTTGCAGATGATTCGCTAATATTTTGTAAAGCTGACTCCCAGAATGCAACTGAACTCAGAAGACTACTCCAAGTGTATGAAAGGGGTACTGGACAGCTCATCAATCTTGACAAATCCTCAGTCATCTTCAGCCCGAATCTGGAGAGGGAATTAAAGATGGAAATCTGTCAAGCACTTGGGAATATTCAAGTGGCCACCCAAGGTAAATATTTGGGACTCCCAATGGTGATTACCAGCTCAAAACAGCAACTATTCGGCTTCATTAAAGACAACATCCAGCAAAGAATGAAGAAATGGAAAAATAAGATGTTAAGTGCCGCAGGTAAAGAGGTGATGCTCAAATCAGTGACAATGGCTATGCCAACATATACGATGTCATGTTTCAAGCTGCCAAAGAAGATATGCAAAGAGATCAATGCGGTGATGGCAAACTATTGGTGGGGAGAGGCAAATGGAAAGAACAAGTTGCATTGGAGATCATGGAGTAAAATGTCACTGGATAGGAAGGATGGGGGCTTGGGATTTAAAGATCTAGCGACATTCAATGCAGCTCTACTGGGTAAGCAAGTGTGGAGGTTGCTCACACAACCAAATCTACTTGTTAGCAGAGTGCTCAAGGACAAATACCATCCACGAGATTCACTACTCAAGTGCAAAGTAGCTGGGAATGCATCTTGGATTTGGAAAGGACTGATGGGAGCAAGGCACCTGATAGAGAAAGGGTCCAGACGAAGAATAGGTAATGGAAAGAGTACTCACATATGGAAGGATAGCTGGCTGCTAGATAAACATCAAGGCAAGGTCACCACACTGAAACCACAGGGATGCAAGCTGGCTAAGGTAGAGGAGCTGATAATACACAACAGATGGAACCAAAATCTGATATTCAGAAATTTCAACTCCAAGGATGCAGAAAGTGTACTAAGCATTCCCATAAGCCTGGTCAATAGAGAGGACAGCAACTACTGGTGTCACACCTCCAATGGGAATTACTCAGTGAGATCAGCTTACAACTTACAAGTTGATGTCCAGAGGGAACATGCACAAGAAACCAGGGAGAGAGTAGGTACAAGCTGGAGTTCGGCTAGAGAAAAAGGTTGGAAATATCTTTGGAAGCTGAACATTAAGCACAAGGTTAAGATTTTCTTGTGGAAATGTTTGAACCAGGCGCTACCTGTAAGGCAACTCATTTATGATAGAACCAAACAAGGTGACCCAACATGCCGGTTTTGTGGTGAGGAAGGTGAGACCATAGAGCATGCGTTGCTTAACTGCAGCCATGTCAAATTAGTATGGAAAATGTCACCTGTCCAGTGGGAAGGAATTCAAGACCAGCAGGGTTGTTTCAGTAAGTGGTGGACTACAGTGATGGAAGCCAGAATGAGAAGCGAAGGTAGCAAACATATCTCCCTAACAGCAAATATCCTTTGGCAAATTTGGAAAAGCAGAAATGCGAACGAATTCAACGCCAAGCAGCACCCTCCTATGAAAATAATGCAGACAGCTCAAGAGGAATGGTTGGAATATGAGGAAGTTTTGACAAAAACCTCAAGCATGAGCACAGGAGAAACAAGAGACCAGATGGAATCCCCTCAGCAACAGCAACATATCGAAGGCCTCATGAGACTAAGGTTTGCAACACAAAAGAGCAAACACACTCCTCAATTTGGGATAGGTGTCACTATAACAAGGGACAATCAAAGCATGATACGAGGGTGGACGTTGCAAGAACGAAGTTCTGGACACCAGGTCCTGGATGAGCTCATAGCAATCAAACTACTGATAAGTAAAGCTGCTGTCCAGAAGTTGGAGAAGATTGAAGTGCAAATCCAGAACAAGGTAACGTTTACTCTTCTCCAGCAAAGGAAATCTCAGGAAATGCGAATGCTCACCCTGATGGAGGATATCTATAGTCTTAAGTCCTTGTTTCGCATGTGCTCCTTTTGTTTAATTAATAGGAATCTTAACCATATTACTCATAGGTTAAGCGTGCAAGCGCTAGACTTTGTTGTAGATCAGGAATTTTGGATTCCTCAGTGTTAGTATGCACTGGTTGTAAAGTTCGCTCAAGTCTTTACTTGAAACTGTAAAGGTTCTTTTCATCTATAAAATCATATATCGTTTCGACAAAAAAAAAAAATGTTACAGGGGAGTTTTTGTGCCTTTATTCTACGTGCGTAAGACTGTTTTGGTTGAGCTTGGATTTACCAAAGTCTAGCTCAAAAATCCCAGTTGACACAACTAATCATGAAACCGTTCAAGTGCTATTGATTGTTAAAATTGACTTCATGCCTTGCTGGTTTAATTTAACACTACTTTCTCGAGAACAGAGACAAAAAGAAAAAGAAGAGAATAAATTTCTTTTCAAAAGTAAAATATTTAAAAAAATCTATTTTTTCCACATAATTTCTTTATAGTTTCTCAAAGTCTCTTCACTTCCTTTTGCGACTATAACGAGTTGAACTATTTAATTTTTTGCTCAACTCGACTACACAAAAAATGCAATCTTTTTTTTTTTCAAAATATTTTAGGAGGGGAATGATGAAATTTAAGAAATGAAGGAGAAAAAGATTTTCAACTTTAATTATTACATAAAGATCTCATCAGCAACACAATTTGTTGTTACTTATAAGACATTTATTATTACTTTTACTTATTTTCATTTCCTTTTCTTCTAGAGTAGGGCGGCTGAGGTAGCACCGTCATGGTGGCAAATTGAAGCACGGCAGTGGCACTATCAACTATCCCACCAAATGCTGACCCCGGCCACCACCATCCGTCGCGATTACCCATTCAAAAAGAAAGAAAAAATTATATCACTTCATAAGCAGCCGTATAGCATGATGTTAAATGCATTACGGGCACTAGTACTCTACCATATTCAATTTAAGCCACAAATAAAGAGGGGACCGATTGATAATCTTTCCTGATAACTGAAAATTCTTCTTGGAGTTAATTCCATGCCGCTTCATTTAATTATACTTAAATTCCTAGTTTGGCAACTAAACGAAATGGAAATCGGGTTTTCCGTTTTTGAAATATACGAATTTGGTTCGAATTCAATAATGAATTTTTTGAATTCGAAATCAGAAATTGAATACCTATTTTGATTTCAAATTCGTATGTTATATATATTTATAGTACATGTAACATAAAATTTATATTATATAATAATACATCTAACTAATAATTGTATTATACAACAACACGATAATAAGTCTTATTAAGTTAGTTGTATATTATCTTATAATTATAAACATATATTATACAAAAGTTAGCATTTAGTTTAACAAAACTTATATATAATTATAATAAAAAATTAGAAATACAAAACAAAACTCTAAAAAGTTCCTGATCAATTCGGTGAACCGAATTCCGAATTGACTTTAGATTCGATATTTGTGAAATCAAAATCGAAATTGATTGAAATTCCTAATGTCCAAATTTTGAAAGATTCCGAATTTAAAGTTCTGAATTACCAAATTCAATTTCAATGCACACCCTTATTTGTTATACGTTAGTACTTCCTACTTATGTATAAAATTTTGTCTTACTTTATTTCTTAAAATATAAAATATATCTCACTTAAGTGTAAAATATGTCCTATTTCCGACAATCATTTCACTTAAGTAGACAAAAAAAAATTTCTTAAGGACTAAAGGATCCCACTTTAGAACTTAGAAATTAAAGTGAAAATTCAAATATAGTTGAAGAGAAGAGTGGGAATTGGAATTAACCGTTGCTCTAGTGATTTGAAATGTCTAGTCTTCACGTATCATAGTCAATTGATAGAAACCCTAAGCTATGCTCCCAACATAAGTCCGAATGATCAGTGTGCTTATACCAATTGCTCTAACCCATTCATCACATTTTGAAATTGTAAGAGATATCCCATAGGGGTTACTTTTTTTGCAAGATAATCATCTGCAGGGTCCTTACTGACGGTTTCTGGAACCTTGTAACAGATATTTGTTCCTATATTCACCTTCTAATTATACTTTTGTTATCCCAACTTCAACCCCAAATGCACATCAAGTTCATAACCAATGGAGCAATTAATATATGACATGAGAGCTATAGAATCCAAGAGAAACACGCTGGAAATCATGGGAACAACTTCATTGTTTGTGACCTTACTATGAGTACGGTTATGGGAATAACTTCATTTCTTTGTTCGCCATTCCAAGGGAAGAAAATTCATCAGTTCTATTTTTCGTTTGATATGCATATCTACTAAAGAGATACTGTAAGTCTTGCATCCTAGAAGATTTGATGGGGGAGATGATGAAACAACTAAGAGGTAGAATTTGTCTCGAAAAGAAGGAAGGGGAGGAGAATCTTCTGGAGGACAAGGAGTTTTCAGATTGGGAGAGTTGCAGGAAGTGTCAGTGGTGGAACAAAGGAAAGGGACGAGACTAATGGAGTTGGGTGGGATGGAAGAGGTAAGAAGGCGGTGTTCATAATGGTGGTGGTAATTGGGTGGATTGAGGAGAGGAGACGGAGAGGAAAAGCTGGGTTAATTGCAATTTATTCTCTTGAGGTATGCCTTGATTTTCACTTTATCACTTTATTTTGTGCCATTTAACCCCCCGAAAGACAAAAGTATCCCTCAACTATGTAAGTTTTCTTTTCATTTTTTTTTCTCCCCACTTTTTTATTCCAAAATAGACTTCTTTTATCAAATTTTTATTAATAAGAAAATAGTAAATGTCTCCAATAGAAAAAATTTAGGATGTCCATTCTCTAATTTACAAAAAAACAATTTACCAATCAATTTCATCTATTTTTCAATTTAAGAAATTAAGAAAAAAAATTTATTCTGTTTCCTTATAGTTACATTATTCAAAGTCAATTACCCATTTTTATACCCACACCTTCACATGTTAGCATTGGACATTTTTTTGTTGTTGTTTTTCCTCTAATGAGTCTTTGTTTATTAGGATCCTTTTTTTGTCCTATTTTAAAAATAATCAATTATTAGTGTATTCCCTAATATATGTACTCTTCTCATGCGAAACTTTATCATCACCATCAATAAGAGTAGTCAAAACCAAATCACAGGTTAAAGTTTAATGATTATAGGAAGTAGAAAATTTAAAAATAAAAGCTTAGCATAATAGAGGGGTATTTTTGTGTCTTAGGGGTGAAATGACAGAAAATAAAGATTAAGGGATAAAGTGAGAGTCAAGATATATTTTAAAGGGATAAATTGTCATTAACCCGGAAAACCTTGAAGCATCCTGTCATTGATAGATTTTACGAGGAAGAAAGAAGCTAAGAATGAAAAGAGAACGTGGCACATTATGGGTCATTCAGTTTACAAGTGGGGTTGTAAATTTTTTTTTTCAACAATAGACATTTACGGGAGAAAAAGATAAACTACACTCAGGACACGTCAAAAAGAGTCTCACTCAACCTAAGTGGGGTTGTAGATCTTGTCGACCCGAGTTTTTGCTAATCCTCAAAAAGCCACCTTCACATCAGCACAATTTTTTCGACTAATGTAAGCAATATTATGACTATTATGTATGAAGATGATGAAAGTAAGGGTCTATTTGGTACTATATAAATTATTTTTATTGGGAAAAAAATTTCATTGGAAGTCATTTTCTAGGAAAAAAATTCTTGTCATCTTTGAAATTTTCATGTGTTTGGTTACTTCTGAAAAATACCTGTCCTGATGACTAATTAATTCAGTTTGTCGCCATATCAACCGCTCCTCCCCCAGCACCCTCCACCTATTCCACCCCTACAATCATTCTCCAATCAAGAAGAGAAAAAAGCAATAGCCACATGATTGATCTAAAATTATTGAGATCTAAAGATCTAAAAGATCTCATCATGGATTGAGATTTCCCAAGCAAAAGCATTGTCATTGCCGATTCATATTGTTGGTGAATCCCGTCAGAACAATTTCCTATAGGCCTTCGACTTCTTACGTTGATAAAGGTGACTAAGGCCCCAGGGGATGAGATGCGAGGGTGGAAAATAACTTGGGTAAGTTTGTAACTGAAATTATTTACACACACCTATGCAAGAGGTTTTAATTTTATCAAGAGAAACCATTTTCTCGGGGTTAAATATGAACTAAAAAGCACAAATTAAGGAAAATATTTCGTTTTTGAAAAATTTTCAAAACAGTCCCTAAATTGCTCAACTATTCGGTCTTAACCATGTCAAAACTTTCCCCTTCTCAAATAGTTAGAAAGCCAAGGTGGCTCTTGCACTGTAAATACTGCTGCTAAGGTACTTGATCTATCTCACCACAACATTTTAGGTTTAGTACTCTCTTCACTCAGCCTTACATAGCAGAATTCTATTGTGGCATAAGTATTATGGACTTGCTCAAGCTCCTCCACTATCTTAATTTTTAACTTCGTGGTAATTTTGGGCAGTAGGGAAACTTAATTGCTGATAACTTCGATCTTTAAGAAAGTCATTACTCTTTTCTAGAAAAGCTTGCCTATTTTTTTTTTAACAAAAATTAACGCCGGACTAGAAAAAACAACACCTAATAAACACTAAAAGGTGATCATGATCCTATGCAATTCTTTTTGCAACCGAGTCAAGCTCATTACTTGAGAAATTTAGTGTCCTCATTAAACTTTTTTTTTCTTTTTGGATAGATAAAGATACAGAGATAAATTTAACAATTGTGTATAAAAGGAGACAATTCGTGAGTCTAAATTGAACAATTGTGTATAAAGTTTACAATGAGCAAAAAGTCTAATTCTTTTTTTTTTTTTCAATGCAAACCCCGTACACGAGGATAGGATTTTGACTCAAATTTTATTAATAAAACCAAAGAGATTATAAGGATGGGGATATGAACCTTACCTCCAAGAAATTACACGAGTAACTGACTAAAAGAACAAAATTAAAAGAAAAAAAAAACTAGCATTTCTTACACGATGATGGTAAGCCTAATCTATCAACTCTAACTACTCCTCTAACCAAACGTGGAAGTTCTGCTTCAAAAGAATAAATCTTTGGCAGCCCTTTGGAACACCCAATATTAGAAAGCAAGTCCGCAGGTTTATTAGCAATGATATATCCCAGCAAAATTAATGAGCTGCAACTGACTAACTTCATGATGTAGAGTCCATGGGCAAGTAAACAACGTCACTACCTTTCTATCCGGATTTAAGTTCAATCTATAAGTTCATAATACAAAGTTGTGGAACAAGCTGCTGCAACCCAGATTTAAGCCCCAGCAAACAGCTCAGTCTGCTAGGACACTAGAAGCAGACACCATGCTTCTTTCCAGTATCTCCAGTCTCTAATGATACCCTAAGCCCGGTACTGCGCTACTCAGGGGTGTTTGGTAAGAAAAAAGGGTTTCAAACCCCTAGACAGGATACCCATATTTTGTATTTGAGTAATGCCTATTAAAATAAGTTAATGGGAATAATAAACCTTATCCTATGGGTTGTTCAATTCCCCACTACTTTGAGGACTTTCAGCTCATCCAGCGTTACTATATATTAGTGAGCGCCAACTAACCATCTTCCTTCTAAATTCTGCAAAATTAACCCGTCCTCTAGTTCCATCTCAACACTTTGATTGCCTCGTATGATGTCTTTGCTGAATTTATTTTCATTTCGATTGTATATGCCTATGGCCATCTGCTATCAATTTAAACCACATATAATTTAAGAAGGATGGGACCAATGGATAAGAGATTGCTCTTTCCTATTCCAAGATTCATCTTGGAGCCCAAAAAGAAAATTCCACAGGTGATGTGAAATGTCTACGTCTCTAGCTAGGGCGCAATAGCCAATTTCAAGAAAGCATCAAGCGTTGTCAGCGACAAAATTCGAATGGCTGTGATTAATGTCCATTGTTCTGACCTGTTCGTCATATATACCTTGAAATTATGAGATATTTTTGAAGGTTCCTGCAATCAAAATCTAGTGCTCTGGACATCACATTAGCGCACATATATGGAAAAGATGAAGTTCATCCTTAGGAGCGCACATATATTGGAAGTACAGATTGCAATTCTTGTGCATACAATACAACTGATTTAAACAGTAGTATTTTATATAATCTTTGCTATATTAACCTAATTCTAATTATACTTTTATGTAGACGCACATCAAGTACGAAACTGATGGAGCAATCAATATATGCGAGGTATTATAGAATTCAGGAGAAAGATATTCAAATCATGAAAAGAACTTAACCCATTAGCATAGGGCACCTTAACTAACAATGCTCCCAGCAAGAGTCCGAATGGGTATGCTAATGCCCATTGTTCTAATTACCTATTCACCACATCTTGAAATGATAAGAGATATCCCCTGGGGGGGGGGGGGGGTTACTCTTTTTTTTTTTGCAAGATAATCATTTTCAGGGTCCTTTCTGAGGGTTCCTGCAGACTTGTAACAGATATCTGTTCCTATATATATTCACCTTCTAATTATGCTTTTATTCACGCAACTCCAAGCCCAATTGAGCATTAAGTACACAACCAATGGAGCAATTAACATATGAGAGCTATGGAATCCAAGAGAAACACATTGGAAATAACTTAACCCTTTGTGACCCTAATATGAGAAGGGTTATCTGATCATCCAGAAAACATATTGTGTCGGCAGACTTAGGCTCTGTTTGCATAAACTTGGCCCAGATTAAAAGACAAAGGTAGGAAATAAGAAAATATATATATTTCAATCAAATTTTTAGAACCTCCCATGATATCACCTGCCAATCATTCATTTATGAGTGGGGTCATGGACTATGTAGTCCTCAAAAAGCCACCATCGCCTCAGCAAAAATTTTTCCACTGACGTGGGGAAGATGCTGACTATTATATATGTTGATACTCCAGTCGTGCATACCACGAAAATTGAACAGTACAGGTTTTTTTTTTTTCTCACGTAGAAGTATCCCAAACTTTTGATCAGACTAATTTTCTAAGAGTTTTTTTTCTTTTCACTAAGGATCTATTGGGTACAATGTAAATAGTTATATCTGAGAAAACAATTTCATCGGAAGTCATTTTCCGGAAAAATAATTCTTGTTTTCTTTCTAATTTTCTTGTGTTTGCTTACTTCTAGGAAATAGCTGTCGTGGCGAGTAAAGAGTAATAAGAAATTGTAGATGACGATGCAAAAACCAAGTCTCACAAGAATATTTTGCTGCCAAAATTATTTTAAAGATTTAAAAGATCTCATCCAAAGCAAATGCTGGACATTATTGTTGATATATAGAATTGTTCATCTCCCTCCTCCACAACCAATCTAAAAACACTCCCTCGGTTAGCACAAGGTACCTCATCTCGCCCATGATAGGGTGACTTGCTGCAACCATTTTGTTACCACCAAAAAAAAAAATAGAGTATAAAAGCTACTATTGCTAATATCTTGAGTTAATATTTTTACTTACTAATCCTTGAGAAGAGACAATATTCATTGCATTGTTTAAATGTAGATTACATAGCATCTGAGAGAATTAATGAAGCAAAGAAGACATGATCTTATTCAAGTTATTAGCTTAAAAGATTAATGTCTTTAGACATGTTTCGGTTGTAAAATGTATAAATTTGTATAGATTGTTGTCATATAATTTCTTACTAGATTTATTAGTTAGTTGTGACTTCTTTTTATGGAGAAACTTTCATTTTCCTGAGTTGTAATTAATTACCAGGATCAATAAGGGTAATTTGATTTTTAATTTCAAATTGTTTTTTTACTTTTCTTAATTTTTTAGTGGCATTTCAAAGTGACAGGAAAGTTTTAATATAGTGGCATTTAAAGTTGTATCGAAACTCAAATTGATGGCATTTGCAAGTATCATAAAATAATGATGTAGTGGCACCTTGTCATGACACGTATTCCTGATATAATGGAATGCTAAAATGTTACCATAATAACCCAGTGGCACTTAAGGATGACAATGGAGGCGGATGCCTGCGGGGCTAATGGGGTAGGGGGCGGGGGTATTATAATAAATTAGTTATAAAATTTTAATCTAATGGCGTTTCCCCTGAGGTTTTTTTGATAATTTGTTTGGTGTACAAGAAATTAGTTTTAATTCAACCCTCTTGACATCAAGTCATGGATACTTGTAAATTGTAATATGGACCTATGCTAAAGGACAATCTCACATTAGATGTGGCCCTCCAATAGGACCAAAATGCTGGTAAGGTTTTTGTTTGCTCTTTAATAATTGGCAACACAAATATTACACCCCCCCCCTCCCCAACACACACACACACACACCTGTGTTATATATGGGGCTAGAGGGAAGGTCCGTTTAGATTAGAAGGGTGTAGTGGCACACACTAAGTTTTTTAAATTCAAAGGTATCAAGACCTTCGACTTACAAGTTACAACTCAGAGAGAAATTTTATATCCCTTCAGGGGTCCAAATTGGTTCTAAGCTGTTAGTATGACAGTCCAACAATACTCAATTATGACTTAAACCTTTTTAAACTAGTAGACAATATCAAATATAAAACCATTTGAACTTATAATCCCCCTCTAAGTAGACAATATCAACTTGGCTTGGGAGTGCGACTGATTATCTGCCCATAAATAAGTTAATCCTTGTTTAGTCTCTTCTCTGCCAGTTGTAGTATCAATTATGTCGGTGTAATATTTCCTCAAACGTAAAGGTACTCGATGAGTATTATTGATGGTTGATGTACAAATTATGTGTACCATTTTACGTTGTATGATAATTGCAAAGTAGATCCTACAACAAAATATACCAAACTTTTGGATGAATCTACAACACATATATCAACCTTCTGGACCGAACCTGGCCTCTACCTGTATCCATTGTTTTACAAAAACATTTTCATCGTCAGGGGAGAGATGCAACTTAAGAAGCGGGAGAGGTAGCGGAATTTAAACCTAAAATCTCTAATTTTTGAAATTTTAATTTTAACCATTAGACCAAGGCCTCCTCAGCATCTGTATCCATTTTTTATATAAAACTTTTTCTTTCTTATGCAAGTTTTTAGGCCAAGTTAATATGGAATCTACATAGTGATAATTGTATGTGTGTTTCATTCCAAATTGAACATTTTATTTCATTTTCCCAACCTTGCAGCAAAACTGACACTAGATTAAAGCATCTTCATTTGGATTGGAAGCGTGCACAAATGTTCTTGAAGTTACAATTATTTTATTTTAATTTTTATTTATTCTTCAAATATGTAGTCTCCGTACTTCTTAGATCTGTTCTTTAATGTTGGTGTATGATTGATGATGTTACTTCTGTCATTAGTGCAAATTTTAATAAAATTATGATGCGTGTGTTTGGATAGGAAATTATTTGAAATAATTACTATAACATTTTTTTATGAAGTGATATATGTAAGATAAAAAAGTTATTAGGAACATACAAAGTTGATTGAAAATTATAATTGTTATGCAAGTAAAATAGTATTTGATAAAAAAAAAAAATTGCTATCCAAACACACATTATTTTTATTGTGAGTTGAGCTTGGGCTTACCAAAGTCTAGCTCAAAATTCTCAATTGACACGCCTAATCATGGGACCATTTAAGTGCTATTGATTGCTGAAACTGACTGGATGCCATGCTGGTTTAATTTAACACTACCTTCTCTAGAACAGAGGAAAAAGAAGAAAGTAAATTTCTTTTCAACAGTAAAATATTAAAAAAAAAGTCTATTTTTGCAACATAATTTTTCCGTAGTTTCAAAAAGTCTCCTCACTTCTTTTTGCGAGTATATCGAGCTAAGCTATTTAGTTTTTTGTTCAACTCAACTACACAAAGAACACAATTTGTTTTTCTTTTTCCTCAAAATATTTTAGCCGGAGATGAATGGGATCTAAGAAATAGGAAAGAAAAAGGAGGATCTCAACTTAATTATTAGACCAAGGTCTCGTCAGCAATACAATTTGTTATTACTCATTAGACATCTATATATTTTTTTTAGCTATTTTCATTTCCTTTTCTTTTAGGCTGAGATGGCATCGTCACGGCGGCAAATTGAAGCACGCCAGTGGCACTATCAACTATCCCACCAAATGCCAACCCCGGCCGCCACCATTCGTCCGTATTAGCGATGATGATGTTAAATGCATTATGGGCCAATTAAAGCCACCAAAAAGGAGGGGACTGATTTATAAAAGATTCCTCTTTCCTGATGCCTAAAAATTCCTCTTGGAGTTAATTCTATGTTGCACCGTTTAACTATAGTTGAATCCCTAGTTTGGTACCTAAACTTGAAAATGAGACACTTTTATATCTAAAATATAAAATCTATTGAATTTAAGTGAAATTTGCCACACTTTAGTTCTATATGTATATGTGTATATATATATATATATATATATATATATATATATATAAAAGAAATATCCTACATATGAATAAAATTTGTTCTACTTTAGTTCTTAAAACATATGTATCTCACTTAAATATAAAATGTGTCCTATTTCCGTCAACCATTTTACTTAAGCACACAAATTTTATTTTTTAAGGAACAAAGTATTCCACTTTAAAATTTAGAAATTAAAGTGAAAATACAAATATAGATGAAAAGTGAAAATTGGAATTAACCGTTGCTCTTATGATTTGAAGTGTCTAGTCTTCACGTATCATAATCAATTGATAGAAACCTTAAATAATGCTCCCAACATAAGTCCAAATGATCAGTGTGCTAATGCCCATTGGTCTAACCTTATCATCACATCTTGAAATTATAAGAGATATCCCCTAGGGGCTACTTTTTTTTTTGCAAGATAATCATCTGCAGGGTCCTTCTGAGGGTTTCTGCAACCTTGTAACAGATATCTGTTCCTATATTCACCTTCTAATTATACTTTTTATTCGCCCAACTTATACCTCAAATGAACATCAAGTACAAAACCAACGGAGCAATTAATATATGTGAGAGATAGAATCCAAGAGAAACACATTGAAATCATGGAAATAACTTGAACTTTGTGACCCTAATATGAGAAGAAGGGTTATCTGATTATCCAAACCCCATTTAAATGGTGAGTTTTTTGGTTGTCTGTATAAAATTTTGTTGTAACTTACTGTAAAATTTGTGAAAAAACTTTTGTATAGTTAGGTATTTAAGAAATGTGTAAAAAAAAAAAAAACTTTCTTTTTTTTATTTTTCTTTTCCTTTTCTCCCCCCCCCCCCCCACAAATTCTCCCTCCTCCCTTCCTCCCCACTACTACCACCACTCTACTCCCTCCACTGTCAACTACTACCACCACTCCACTCCCTCCACCGTTCGCACCATCCAACTCCATCCCTACCTCCTTTTTTTTTTCTCTCTCTTCTCCTTCTTCCTCTCTCGATCTCCTTCCCTTTCTTTCTCCCTCTTTCCTCCTCCTCCTTCCCTTCCTTCCCCTGCCACCCCCTCTCCCTTCATCGAGCCCCTCCTCCTTCGCTGCTGGTCATGTGACCAGTCGAGGAAGGCGATGGGAGGGTTTGGTGAAGGGGAGGGAGAAGAGGGGATGGTAGGGGAAAGGAGGAGAAGAGAGGAGGCAAAGGGAGTGAGATAGAGAGAAAGGAAAGAAGGAGAGAGGGAGAGAGATAGAGGCCCTAGTGGTGATGAAGGTGCCTGTCAGCACGGGCCAATGGCAGAGATGGTGATGGGTTTAGGTGTAGAGAGGAAGAAAAAGAAAGAAAAGAAGGGAAAAAATTTTTTTGTCTGTGTTTAGTTATTTTGAGCTATATTTTAAAAACTTTGAAAAGTTTTTTAAGGTTCCTATATATCTAAAATTTTTAAAAAATTTGTAGAAGAAAAACTACTTTAAAAACCTAGGTGCCAAACAGGTCCCATATTATGTGGATGCACTTATGCTCTGTTTGGTTAAACTTGGCATAGAAAAAAAAGTTAGAAATAAAAAAAAAAAATTTTAATCAACTTTTTAGAATGTTGCATAATATCTTGTGCCAATCATTCATTTATGAGATCATATCAGCAAAGCTTTTCAACTGATGTAGGCAAGATGATGACTATTATGAAAATACTCCATTGTTGCATATCATAAAAATTGAAAGGTACAGTGACTAAGGGTCTATTCGGTACCATATAAATTATTTTCTCTGGGAAACTAATTTCATTGGAAGTCATCTTTTGGAAAAAATTTTCTTCTTTTACTTCTAATTTTCATATGTTTGGTTACTTCTAGAAAATACCCGTCCTGATGAATAATTAATTCAGTTCGTCACCATATCAACCACTCCTGTCCAGTCCTCCACCACCTACACCACTCAGCGCTATTGTTCTCCGACCAAGAAGAGAATAAAGCAATAGCCACGTGAATGATCAATATTTAGTTTTCGAAATTAGCCATTATCTGCCACAAGAAATTGAGGATGATAATGCAATAAAGTCAAGACTCGCAAGAATATTTTACTGTCAAAATTCTTTTAAAGATCTAAAAGATTTCATCGTGGATTGAAATTTCCAAAGCAAAGGCTGGACATTGTTATTGGTATACAGAATTGCCGACTGATGTTGGTGAATCAGGCCACTGTACAATTTCCAATAAGCCTTTGACTTCTTGTGTTGATAAAGGTAACTAAAGCCAAAAGAGACGAGATACGAGGGTGGAAAATAACTTCAGTAAATTTGTAACTGGAATTATTTACGCACACTCATGCAAAACATTTTACCAAGAGATATCGTTTTCTGGGGTTTAAAATGAGCTAAAAAGCACAAATTGAGGAAACATTTTCTAAAAAATTTTTTCAATCGAAACAAACAGACCCTTAATGCTCAACTGTGCAGCATTAATCATGTCAAAACTTTTCCCCTCTCAAATATTTAGCAAGCCACTGTGGCTCTTGCACTTGTATAAATACTGCTGCCAAGGTTCTTGAGCTATCTCACATCAACATTTTGGTTTTAGTATCTCTTCACTCAGCCTTACATAGCCGAATTCTACTGTGGCATAAGTATTATGGACTTGCTCAAGCTCCTCTACTTTCTCACACTTGTTTCTGTGAGTGTGTATATATATATATATTTCAAAGTTACAGGCTATCTTAATTTTTAACTTCGTGATAATTTGCTTGCATTTTGGGCAGCCTGGAAACTTAATTGCTAATATATTCTTTTTGGGTATCGTGAAATTTATACCAGACAGGAGTTGTAGCAAAGCATGCAGATCTCGAAGTTTATTGGAAATCCAAGCTTCCAAACAGTCCGATGCCCAAAGCTGTCAGAGATATCGTACGCAATGGTTTGTCCGAGAACTGCTCCTTTCCAATCTTTATTATTTATTCCGCTTCTTCTATTGCTCGCCCAATTTCCTGTTTGTTTCCCCTAGATTTCAAGGGTTTTAATAGACACTAAACCAATTTCAAAAGCTAAAGAATTTTGAGAAAATTTACACCACAAATTTCTAGTTTCACTAAAGGGAAAACCAAAAAAAAATCACAAAATTATGCTCACAAACACAATAAATCTGGTCTTTATATTTCAATTGTCCCATTCAAGGACCAATAATGAAATGGGTAAAAGAGTTAAGGGTTTGTCCAACGAGAGTGGACATTCATTAAGATTGAGTTAATCTCTTAACTTTTTTAAAAAATAAAGTTAAGTGTAGGGATGGGTTTAAATGTAAAAGAGTATAATAATTGTTAGTATAATAAATGGAGTGCTGATTAGGTATTTGTTAGAAAAATCTAATATTTAATTATAAAGAAAGGGCAAATTACATTTTACTCTCCTATGGTTTAGCGTTTTTTTTTATATAACCCTCCTATGGTTTTAAAATGTATACATAACTCTCTCATGGTTTGAATTAAAGTGTCAAAGTGACGTAAATAGTCATTCGTAACGGAATCTAAAAATGTCAAAATTACCCTTATAAATACATGACACATGAACCCCGAATGATTTTTATATTTTACCATGTAACCCCCTTACGGTTTAATATTTTACCATATAACCTTCATATGGTTTTTAAAATATACACATAACCCCCCTGGTTAATAAATAATTTTCAACTTTACATAAGAGTATTTTTAACATTTTAGGTGACTCCGTTGAGAATGATCATTCCCGTCACTTTAATATTTTAATCCAAACCATAAGAGGGTTATGTGAAAATGTTAAACTACAGGGAGATAAAGTGGAATTTGCCCTAAAAAAAGGGATTTGGTTAAATGTTTTATAATTATTTCATATTCATGCACTGTGTAAAAGCTTTTACCGACAAAATGAGTAAAATATCTTGAATTTTACATAATCATGTACACTACATTTAGTTCACAAGATCATACAAATATAGTGGTCCAGCAGAATCCCAGTTATGAAACCCAAAGAAAGTGTCACAACTCACAACCGTTCCCAATACTCGCTACAATTAGAGGTTCAGCAAGAGGGTCTAAGCTGTAAAAAAATTTAGATATATTTTCTATAAATTTAAACTCTTACCCCACAAAACTGTGAAACTTTTCTATGTTGCATATTATTAGTTTAAATATGTTAAATTTGGTCCCTCAAATATTTGGTATTTCACCTTGTTGCTCATCAATTAACTACAGGAAAGCCCCCGGGAGTTGGCAGTTTCAGCGTAAGACCAGACATATCGCCGTTGAAAATATATAAATACATTGCGCATTATAGTCCTACCGAAGACCAACTCCATTATCACCAAAAAGTAACAGCTTTCTTCTTGAAAAAGGACCTCCATCGCGGCTCAAGCGTGAATATGCAGTTTATTGAATCAGTGAATGATACTCCGGCCTTCTTACCCCGCCAGGTGGCCGATTCCACTCCCTTCTCATCCAAATCTGTTCCTGAAATTTTGAATAAATTCTCAGTGAACCCACATTCAGCACAAGCCGAAGCTATCAAGAAAACCATAGCAGAATGCGAGGAGCCTGCAATTGAAGGGGAAGATAAGTACTGTGCGACATCTCTCGAGTCGATGGTCGATTTCACTACTTCAAAGCTCGGCAAAAATGTTCTAGCATTTTCAAATGAAGCACCAAAAAATGCAGGAAAAATCCAAAAATATGGTATTGTGGATGTTTCCAAGCTGAACAATGATAAAGCAATCGTTGATGATGAATTGGTTGCATGTCACAAGCAAAACTATGTCTACGCAGTTTTTTACTGCCACAGCTTCCAGAACATCGATGCTTATATGGTTAACTTGGTTGGTTCTGATGGAGCAAAAGTCAAGGCTGTGGTTGTTTGTCACAAGGACACGTCTTCATGGGACCCCAGGCATTTGGCTTTTCAACTGCTCAAGGTGAAGCCTGGAACTGTTCCAATCTGCCATTTCCTTCCCGGGGATCACATTGTGTGGGTTCCAAAGCACTAAATATTCCGCAGCAGCAGCTTGTTGATATCGCACGAGTGATCAATATTTGTCGCTTTGATGTTTTGTGTGTGGTCTTCTGCAGCCTGGGACTTCTATTAATTATCTTCCCATAATTGAATAAATCCTTGTTTAGTCTCGTTTCTTCTGGTTGTATTAATTATCAATTATGTCAGTGTAATATTCTCCAAATGTAAAGGTACTAGGGGAATCGAGTATTTTTATTGGTTCAGTTGTATGCAATGTTTTTAAACCCGGATCGAGGAGTGAAACGAAAAATCTTTCGATTTACGGTTCAATCGGTTCGATTTCGGTTTAAAGGTTTAATAATTTTTTATTCATTTTAGTATTAAACATTTTGAATAAAACTAAAATATTTATTTTAAAAAATAAATACTTAATAAAATCGGTTGAACCTCCCTGTTTTTACTAGTTTTGACCGGTTCAATTAATTCTTTGAATTTTTAATTAAATCGAACCGAAGGCATGATCGGTTCGCAGTTCAACCGATCGAACCAGCTGGTCCAGTCTAGGGATGTAATCGAGCCGAGTCGAGCTCGAGTATCACTATACTCGAGCTCGACTCGACTCATACACACAGAGGCTCGAGCTCGACTCGAGCTCGATCGAGCCAAGAAAATCGATACTCGAAGATCGACTCGAAGAATTTCCTCAGGCTCGAGACTCGACTCGATAAGGCTCGATCTTTAATCGAGCCTTATCAAGTCGAGTCTTATCAAGCTTTTTGACTCGATTTGACGAAAAAAACATATCAAAGGTGATGTTTTGGGAAGATTCAAAGGCAAGCAAGTAGCTATCAGCTGGAGTAAATGAGGCATAAAATCCATGATTCATCAATACAAATACAACTAAAAGTATCCACATTCTACCTCCCACAGTTAGCATCTTTAACACCCCTAAAAATCAGATTCACCACAAAGAAGAATAGAGAAGAAAAAAGGGAAATTCCCACTTGCTGGATTGCTTGACATGAAACTTTCAAATTCAGCAATTACCCACCAACGGTAGGTGCCCACAAGAGCAGAAAATATGGATGATTCTAATTCCTCGGATCATAGTTCCTAAGTGTGCTGCAAAAGTACCCAAACTAACCAAAATTCCCCACAAAATTTCAAAACTCAGCAAAACATGAGCTGAGCCACCAAATTGAGAGACAAACAATTATCTCAAACAGCCACAATATCCCAACTACCACAAGCTCAATTCAGAAACCAATGCCAAGATCTATCCAGAAATTCCTTTTCCCCACAAATATCACTAATTACTAACTAAAGAAAGCTGCTTTAAACAAGAACATGTCAGAAAAATATGTTCCTGGTTCAGAAATGGACCATAGTCCAGCAGAATTACAAGTGTTTGGACAGGATATAGAAGAATGAAGTTGAAAACTCTTGTCACTAACCTGACCCAGCAAAGATGACCTCAATACCACCATTAAAATGCAATCCCAGAGGCTGGAGCCTTTTACAGCAAATTGCAACAGCTCTTTCCAGGCTGTCATTTTAAACAGAGGAAAGAGCAAAAGAATTGAACCCACAAGCAAAACCTCTGAACCTTATACCACACACGACACACTCAAAAAACAAGTTTTCTAGACATTTATCCTACACATTAACATGTCATTAACCAGCGGCCAGCCTGCTCACACAATAGTCATACATTCAGTAAATGAAAGAAAAAGGCTTTAAAATATAAACATACTCCACAATACATAATAAGTTACGTCTCATAAATTAACAAGGTCCAAATAATGAGCTAATCTAGATTTAGAAACATAAATCTTCAAAGCTTTGGCAAGTCGAATTGTTTGATTGTCTTGGCTTCCTACAAAAAGCATAGAGGTAAAAACACAAAAAAAGTTACATAACTTCCCAAAAGAATAAATTAACTTAAAACAGCAAAGTGTGGTCTAAGAAGGAGCAGAAAAAGAAAAAGAATTTTTACAAGCCTAATCAAATATAATTACCCAAAAAACTTAAACCATAATACTAAACCCAATAACATAAACAAATTAACAAAAAATATTAAGCCACAATTATGATCTAAAGTCAAGAATTAATTTATCCCAAAAAGTCATATAAAATAGGCAAACATAGGATTAAGCTCAAGAAAGGCAAAATGGATTTGATTTTTCCAAATTTTGAGGCTACGGTGAACAAGGGGGACTTGAGGGATTAAAATGCAACAAAGCAGGGACCTAATTAAGGGACTTATGATGGTGTTGGAGGCAAATATGAAGCTCAGGAAAAGACAGGACCAAATCACTAAACAAAAAGAAAACGGAGGGACTGAAATTGCAATTTTGGACAAGTGATCATCTTCTCCAACGAGCAAATATCAATTACCATTCAGCAAGACAGCAACCAGAAATCTGGCTTCAATTTCTAACCATTCCAACAAACAATGAGACTCACAACACTCCCTCTCATAACATCAATTCGAATTCACTCGACCGGAAGCATAAGGAGCAGAAAAATGTAAGACATCAACACACCAAAAATTCTTAGATGCGAGGAAGTGAACTGGCCGACTTGGCCAGTATTTTTCATGTGCAAAAATGCAGACCAATCACCCTTCAACTAAAACTTTCAATCAAGCATTTTGTCGAACAGTAAATGGGCATTAAAATTTTGCCGGATTCTCACTCAAATTAAAGCAATAACTAGCCCAAAAATGATCAGAAACCAAGACATTCAGCTCAATCAACGTATGCGGCATGTATATTCAAAAGCATGAGGCCAATCTTTCTAACGGGTAAAAGGTGGAATTTTTCCCCAAGGCCTTAACTTTTAAAGGCTGCACAACTGGAGAGAGCTTCTTGTGTATAAAATACAAAGCTTATGTTATATCACACCTAATCTAAACTACTACAACAGTTAGAGTTTGCAATTGGAAGCTCAGATTTCGTCCCCTTATCAATTCAGGATAACAAGTTTCCTAGTCGATCTTGGCCAATTTTAATGCCAGAGACACAGAGCCAAAAACAGAGGAGCACTTACCTAAGTGAGCCAGAGATGAGCAGTGATGAACCAGCGATGAACTAGTGAGATCTTGGTGCTTCGTCTTCGACACTCGGCAGCGATGAACCAGCACGGCAGGACACAGCCGACAGGAGACGTACAGCGCGGCGGACTGGCGGAGGCCGGAGAGGCAGAGAGCAGCTTCGATTTGGGACTTGGGACTTGGGACTTGTTAAGGCGATGGCGATGGCGATGGAGTCTCACAGATGCGGCGAGCAACGGCGTCGGCGACGAACGGAGTGAGGGTGTAGATTGGTAAAGTGAATTTTTTTGCTAGGCTTCGAACAGAGAAGAAAGTCGCACAGTCGGCACAGAGAACTGAGAGAAGGAAGAAAGTCTTTTCTTCCTTTTTTTTTAGACATTTTTTCTTTTTAGTGTTTTTTACACTTATGTTATTACTTTTTTGCCATTATAGGATTTTATTATAAAGAAGGTAATATTGTAAATTTCATATAACTTATACCCATAATAGTCATTTTATAATTATAATAAATATATATTATTTAAATTATAAATATTTTATTTAATTAACTCTGGCTCGTCGAGCTACTCGACGAGCCACGAGCTCGGAAAATGGGACTCGATACTCGACTCGATTTGGAGTCGAGTTACTCGAAACTCGACTCGAACTCGGTCAACCCGAGTTCGAGTCGAGTTGTTGACCGAGCTACTCGCGAGCTACTCGCGAGTAGCTCGGCTCACCAACAACCCTAGTCCAGTCCAGTTTTCAAAATTTTGGTTGTATGTGTTTGATCTGTATATCTACTATTTTACGTTGGGTACAATCATCAACATATCAAACTTCTGATGAATCTACGTCAAATATATCAACTCTTCCAGACCAACCCTGAACTCACCTACCGGTTTTCAGATCATGTAAGTACCAGTCAGGTTGTGCTAAATTCATACTGGCAAGTGTATCTGTGTTTTTTTCAGGTGAACTTTTATCTATTTGCAGAAAGTTGACTTACCTGGTATTAACGAAACTTACCACCGAACTAACAAAAACAAAACCCTTCAGAAGTGGTTCCCGACATGAATACTACAAGATGATCGTGAACCTATGAAATTCTTGTCAAGCTTATCAATTGAGAAATTGAGTGTCCTTATCAAAAAAAATTTTATCTTTTTTGGTAACTAAAGATGCATGGATAAATTAAAAGGAGTGTGTAACTATCTAGGGGAAGGAGGGATACGAAAGCAGGGCATAAGCAATAATTGACAAATGGATCCACTGGATTTCCGCTCTTTCTTCGCCAATGCAATCCCCACAAGAGTTGGTTTAATGAGACTTGGTGGAGGTCTCTCATGACTATCCTGCAATCAGATAATAAAAGGAGACAATTCGTGAGTCTAAATTGAACAATTATTCATGAAGTAAACCACGAGCAAAGAGTCCCATTCAATCTTTAAGTTCCTTGTATCAAGTCGATGGAACCAGCTGCAACCTATATTACTCGGGCTCTTCAATGAAAAGTGAATGAAGTTATCATGATATTATAAATATGAATAAAATATGTATATAAATTATGAAGATACAAAGAAGTATGAAAGAATATTGAAGAACCTGATTTCCCCATCAAACTGAATCTTTTACTAGACCAATAATTGCTCGATTTATGTGAATAACTCGGATTGAATAATGACCTCATTCTCGATCAAACCGGTTGAACTATTCAGTCATCTCCGAATTAAAAAAACGCTGCCAGTATTCCCCGAAGTACGGCCATAATTGAAACCATAAATAATAGAGGGGACAAATAGACAAGAGATATTCTTCTTTCCTCACCTAAGATGCAAATTGGAGACCACATGTGATTTGGGCCAATAGATGTAGACATTTGGAATGTCTGCGTCTTCACGGTATACTAGCCAATTTGACAAAGCCTTAAGGCTCTGTTTCGATTGAAGGAAAGGGGAGGGGAGGAAAGTAAAGGAGAGAATTCTAGTACAAAAGAATAGGAGAGTAGAGAAAACCAAAATACATTCATTTTGTATGGATTAAGAAAGAAAAGGAAAGGAAAAGAAACTACCATGCATTAGTTACAATTTTATTCATAATTTAAAAGTCTAATTCATAAACACATAAAAGATTTTTTAGAAAATTTTAAAAATTTATTAATCTTGATAACCTTTAAGTTACTTAAGCCATTTTCAAAAGACATACTTTCGGATATCCTTTGACTACATTCATAGTTGTAATTTTGACAATTGTAGTCCATTTCCGAATTTTCTTCTCTCAAATTTTTATCCACTTTTGTTTACTATCCTCCTTAGAATCTAAAAGTGCTTCAAGCAATCTGAAAAGCAAAATTAATTAAGAAAAATAGTTTAAAAGACACAAACAAAAACAAGATATTAAACACAAAATAAAAGACTCAACAAGACACTAAATACAACAAACAGGAAACTTGACACAATAAATACAAGAAAAACAAGTAAAAATATCTAAACTAATAAAATTGTTCTTAGTATCGATATTGAACCAAATCTACCCCGACAATGGTGTCAAAAACTTAATGAGGTTCTACCATGCACTAAATTTTAATAAAAGCTAAGCACCTTGTTTTCTATAAGTATACAGATCGTTTATCGAATATAGAGGATATTAGGTGTCAATCTCATAGGAAAGATTGTGAATTATCGATAAATTTTAAACTTCTTTATTATTTAGACTATCACAAATACAAGAAAATTAAATCTACGCTACAAACATAAAATAACAGTAACAAAAATGACAATAGAAAGCTCTTAGAGTTATAAAATTCTTTACTACTCTTACAAATGAAATTACCAATTAATTGAATGTTCTTATTTTGGCTAGTTATGGCATAATTTCCTAATACATGCAAAACTTACTCTCGTAGTGAATCAACTATACTTGTAGTTAATCCATATCTACTCTTGTGTTATGAAATTAACTACAATCTCCTTTCTTCTATGAAATTACATGGAACAAACCATCAGAATCGCAAAATTGTACATCTACTCTCATGAGTGTACTCCCTAGGTTTAGCACTTCTTTGAACTAGTATTAAATTTCAATTCTCATTGCAAATTTAATACGTTGAAATTGTCACAATTAATGGCTAGTTAATCATTGATTACAAAAGCAAAAGTGCTGAATAACTTGCTTAAAATAATAGCATCAAGTAATCAAGGAAACATCACAAACAAGATATAAAAAATTTATCCATAATTCAAAGCATAAACTTATTGAAACATAAAGAAAATGAAAGAGAAAACCATACTTGTATCATAACTGAATATGAAATCAAATACAAAAGAATAAGCTAAAAAAACCAAGAAAATTTGAGATGACAAAAGGTGTTTCTTGACTGTGATTGTACTCTCCTCCAAGCCACAATTATGTCTTGTCAATAGTTGAAGTGCATATAAAGAGAACCCTTCAAAAAACAAGTTGAGCAAGTTGCATTTTCTTAATCAAAAATTTGACTTGACTAACACGTTGACCTTAAAAAATGGTCATTTTAATTTTTTTTTACACTCTTTTCCAATTTGTTCATACTCTAAAGGGCTAATTTCTCAGAATATACGTAAAAAAAAAAATTATTCGCCAAATGAAGCTCTGACATAGGGTGTTTCTCAAACTATACCGGCCGTATTGACTTAGCACGGCGGCAAAATAAATTTCCCATTCCCAATCTGACAGGTAAAAGTCAATCAGCGGCTGCAAAAATTTTAGTGGGGCTCAGAAGTGTCAGTCGCGGCCGTGCTGACTGTGCACGGCCGCGACTGACATCTTCTGAGGCGTGGCAGCACTCGGCAGCGGCTGAAATCTTCTCAAAATTTGCAGCCACTCCACCAATTGTTTCAATCATGATGGCATGAGCTGCAAGCCTGCAGCTGCACTATTACTGAGTCTACTGGCTTTCTCGGGCTCTTGGACCGTTTCAAAGCCACCAAAAACATTTGTTTAAAATTGATTGAAGTCTGGACATGGATGGAGGGAGAAAATGGAAGTCTGGAACCATGTCCTTTAAGGAGAGAAAGTATTTTAAACAAAATATTTATATTTATATATAAATATATATATTTATTTCAATTGATATAATATATGTAATATACATAATTTAAATATACATATTAATATTAATATAATTTAAAAATAAGAATCGGATACAAACCAGTTATTAAGTTAGTTATACGCCTTAGTCAAGGTTGTTGGTGGAAAAAAATCCACTCAATTATATATTTATCTATACATATTTATATAAATTTATAAATATACTTATTTCAATTTTGTTTTATAATATGTATATTAATATATATTAATATGTATATTATATTATGTATATTATATTATATATATATATATAAATTATAGTAATATTAATATTTATATTTCAATTATGTATACTAATATGTATATTATATATATTATATCAATTGAAATAAATATTATATATTTATATATAAATAATAATATTTTGTTCAAAATATATTTATATATATTTATAATATATTTATATTTATATAAATATATAAATTTATTTATTTATAAATATCATACAAGTTTATATTTATTTAAATATATTTATATAAATATATAAATATATTTATTTCAATTTTGTTTTATAATATGTATATTTCAATTATGTATATTATATTATATATATCTAAATTATATTAATATTAATATGTATATTTAAATTATGTATATTATATATATTATATCAATTGAAATAAATATATATATATTTATATATAAATATATATATTTTGTTTAAAATACTTTCTCTACTTAAAGGACATGGTTCCAGACTTCCATTTCCTTCCTCCATCCATGTCCAGACTTCAATCAATTTTAAACAAATGTTTTTGGTGGCTTTGAAACGGTCCAAGAGCCCGAGAAATCCAGTAGACTCAGTAATAGTGCAGCTGCAGGCTTGTAGCTCATGCCATCATGATTGAAACAATTGGTGGAGCGGCTGCAAATTTTTTAGAAGATGTGCAGCGGCTGCAAAACTTCTGCCACGCCTCAGAAGATGTTAGTCGGGGCGTGCACAATCAGCACGGCTGCGACTGACATCTTCTGAGCCCCACTAAAATTTTTTGCAGCCGCTGACTGATTTTTACCTGTCAAATTGGGAGTGGGAAATTTATTTTGATGCCGTGCTGAGTCAACAGGGCCGGTATAGTTTGAGAAGCGCCTCATGTCAGAACTTCATTTGACGGATAATTTTTTTTTTTATACGTATATTTTGAGAAATTAGCCACTCTAAAGGCAAACTGGTTTAAAATGGAATTTGTGTGGCCCCATGCCCAATTCGAGCATACTGGCAGACAATCCTTATTTTGAGGTGTTTTAGAAAAACAATTTTTTATTAAACAGTCTAAAACTAAAGTAGCACATCTAGAAACAACCCACAGACAATTGAACCATTAATAATACTTACCCAGACACCTTTCCATCTGGGTGATATTACATCAACATAGTACAACCATTAGAGACGAGACTAAACAAGGTTTCACGACCAAAAAAAAAAAAAAAGGAGCATGTGATTGGAACTCCCACACTGCAGCAAACATAAATGCCATGTTAAATGGACAAATATTGATACACTCCCGGACAGGGAGATGCCGGCAATATTGTTGCAGAATATTTTTTACTTTGGAACCCAAATGATGTGATCCTCAGGAAGGAAATGGCAGATTGGAGCAGTTCCTGGCTTCACCTTTAGCAACTGAAAGGCCAAATGCTCTGGGTCCCATTGTGATGTATCCTTGTGGCAAACAGCCACAGCTTTAGCTTTAGCTTCATCTTCAGCAGCAACCAAATTAGTCATATATGCATTACTCTGCGATGTGTGGCAGTAAAATACTGCGTATGGATACTTTTCCTTATGGCAAGAAACGACTTTAGCAGCCGTGTTCAACTTGGCAACATCCTTAATAGTATACTTTCGGATTTTGGTATCTATTTTTTCTGCTTCAGTTGAAACTGCTCGAACATCTTTCCCCAGCTTGGAAGTAGTGAAATCAATCATTGACTCGAGTGAAGTCGCACAGTACTTGTCTTCCCCTTTTGTTCCAGGCATCTCGCACTCTGCAATTGTTTTCTTAATAGTTTCGGCTTCTTCTGATTGTGGCTTCAGTGAGAATTTGTTCAAAATCTCAGGAACAGATTTGGAGGAAAAGGGAATGGAATCAGCAACTTGTCTTGGCAGGAATAGTGTAGTAATCTTTAGCGACTCAACAAACTCCAGATTCATGCTTGAGCCGCTGTGCAAATCCTTTCCAAGGAAGAAAATTGTAATGGTTTTGTCATTGTAGAGTTGATCTTTAGTAGGATTTGTACCATGGCTATTCACCCGAGATTTCCTATTATATACTTGAAATCCTGCATCTGGTAATTTGCTGAAGCTGCTACTATGGCTATTCACCCGAGATTTCCTATTATATACTTGAAATCCTGCATCTGGTAATTTGCTGAAGCTGCTACTATGGCCGTTCACCTGAGATTTCCTATTATATATTTGAAACCTTGAATCTGGTAGAGTGCTGAAGCTGAAACCATGGCCGTTCACTTGTGATTTTCTACTATATATTTGAAACTTTGAATCTGGTAGTTTGCTGAAGCTGCTACCATGGCCGTTTACTTGAGCTCTGGCATTATATATTTGAAATTTTGAATCTGGTAATTTGCTGAAACTGCCACTTCCAGAGGTTTTCCCTGTAGTTAATGCAATGGCAATGAGAAAATACCTTTTTAGCAGGGTCACAAATATGAAGTTTTAAGGAATGAAAGCCGGGTACTGATTTTCATTCAAGACAGTACCTGCTCATCAATGAAACAATTCCTTTGTTAAAACAAAAGGCATGCTAGATTAATTACTATATACATAACCTACTACTGCAAGCCATATAGGTGTTGGCTCTTTTAGTTCTTTTCAGGCAATGTAAAAGTTTAATTAATTTTTGGTGAATTACGAAAAACGAAAATAAAATAAGTGGCCCATTATGGTGGATTGGATATAGCGCATACAATCACTTGTACATATTCTATCCTCGGAGGGCTCTAGTTGCATATCTGATATAAAGGACGTAATATCATGCTTTAGGTAGGTGACTGCATATTTTGCGTATCGTACCAAGCTGCGAACTTTATGACCGGTTATCTCAATAGGGTAAACAAAGCTATCATTTAGTCTTACAATTGTAAAGGAAAACGAGAAAGTTAACTGTTAAGAGTGTAAATTCTTATATTTTGTTAATATAAAACGCACCAATTCTCTCAAAAAAAGAAAAACTACTTGTACATGATTAACCAACAGTAAAGATTTTTCCATAGTATATAAGATTCTTTGAAAAAGAAAAAATCAACTCGAGCAATAGAAGCAGAATAAGTAAGAAATATAGGGAAGGTTTGCTTCTCAGACAAACCATTGTGTACGAGTTCTCTAACAGCTTTGGGCATAGGAGTGTTTGGAAGCTTGGATTTCCAATAACCATCAAGATCTGCATGTGTTGCAACGACTCCTAGCTGTTATACATTTCACGATACGCAAATAGAATTTATCAGCAATTGAGTTTCTACACTACCCAAAATGCAGAAAAATTAATTCTCACCAAGTTAAAAGTTAAAATAGCCTATAACTTTTGAATGATATAGTATCATATACTCACAGAAACAAATGTGAGAAAGCAGAGGAGCTTGAGAAAGTCCATAGGACTTGTGCTCATGGGCCACATTACGTTGAATTCTACTAAGGCAGAGTGAAGAGAGTCCTAAAGACCAAATGTTGAGGTGAGAGAGCTGAAGGACCTTAGCAGTTGTATTTATAGTGCAAGAGCCAAAGAGGATTGCTGATCATTTGCTAGGGGGAAAGTTAGGACATTCTTGAGACTGAATAATTGAGCAATACAGGGACCAGCTGTACCAATCAATTACTCGCCTAGTATGTCCATGGCCGCAGCCAATACAGGGACCAGCTGTTCAGCCGCCCTTCATCCCCCGAACACTTCATATATGATCACAACTCAAAGTATAAAAATGTTTAATCGAATTTCTGTCTCAACAGTATGAAACACAGTAGGCAAGCAGCATATTGATTACTGAACACAAAATATGCATTAGTTATTTATTAGTACAACTATACATCCTTAGAAAGTGGAGAGCAAAAAGCTACAATTTGAGTATCCTCTAATCTCAAACTTAATTAGCAGTTTCAACTTCACAGATTAAAGATTTTACACACACACATACACATATATATATATATAGATATATGTATTAAGAATATCAATAGTGGTTCTCCACTCACCTTCAGATAAAAAATTATATGTATGCATGACCAGGTATTTAAAATTGAATTTTGATAGATATAAAAAATGAAATAATTAATTGAAAAGTACGTACAAAATTTACTTTTAAAGTGGGAAGGGGGAAGGGACGAATGAGGTAGTATAAGGAGAAGGAATGTAAGTGAGAGATCTGAGTTTGTTTTAACAAGTTAATTTGTAATGCTAATGCAACTATAACAAGATGAAAACTTTACAGATTAAAGTGATAAAACAGCGAGGTCAAAAAAAATCTAAAGAATAAAAGTTTAAATTTTTCGCAAAGCAAAAATTAGGTGGAGGAGGGCAATGCAATTTTCTCAAAATTTAGGGGGGAGAAGGGAGAAGAAAGAAGGTGGGCGAAGAGAGAATTTTAATGGAAATTCCCATCGTCCCCGCACCGTGCATCCGACTGCCCGCCTTGGTCACCACTAGTTCTGCCCTTGCGCAAATAAGAGTAAACATCATCGGAAAATCGGCCGCATGAGACGCATGAGAGCTTCCATCTTTTGCTTAATTATTATGTTGCCTTATCTAAAAGAACCGTAGCCAACTTTGCAGCATCCATGTATAGTATATACCCTACTTTACATGTGTCATGATTACGCTCAATTCAAGCTAGCTTAGGAGATAATGTTAGGTGCTTAGATTCATAAATTTTGTTAGAAAAAACTAGTTTTAAGTCTCGCTCGTTGCATGGAAATTAATTTGGAAGAAAGGAGGATCCTTTTTTATATCCTGATACTTGTCGAACAAACTCATGGATACGGTGGGACCGTAGAACTTCATGTCAATTAGAGGGAAATAGAGTGAAAAGTGATCAAAAAAACCACCAAGTATATTTGTTATTAGTCAAATTCATCATTTTTCTAAATAAAAACTAGGAGCACGAACCTTTAGTGAATAATCAGCATTCAATAACCTTTTTTACGTTATAGAAGAGATGGCAGTTGGGACGAGTGCTCCACGAGAGCTAATAGGACAAGAGTTGGCCCCAACCCCCCGTTAAAAAATAGGGTGGGGGCGATAGAGTATTCCCCTGTCCTGCCACTCGTTAAAAAAATATATATATTATTTATTTATTTTAATTAGATATAAATTTATTATCATGATATTATAAGTATTATGTAATGTACATTAGTATATATAATATAATTAATATTATCAGTTATACTAATAATTCTACATGTATACTAATAGAAATTATTAATTAGTTATGCTAAATTTATTAATACATTTATACTAAATTTCTAAATACATTTAACACAATAAAACTATTTTTTTCAAAAAGACAAACACAATAATGACTTGGTGATTGTATTTGTTTCAAAAGTAAAAATTTGGCTATTTTAATTGTATTTGTCTCATCAAGTTGGACTGTATTCAAATCGCTTTTGTTTGATTGTTTTTATGGGTTTTAATTATGAAATTACAGTGAATAATAATTTCGTGATGTGTTGATATTTTAAGTTCTTGATTCTTAACTAAAATTTGGCTACGATACAATTATAGGAAAAACTTTTATCAGACCTACGGGGGAAGCAGTGGCGGAGCTAGGAATTGCAATTAGGGGGGGCGAGTCTCTGTTATTTGGACCAAGCCTAAATAACTTTCAAATATTATTTTTTGGATTCTTGAGAGGGGGGCAAAGTGAATTTTTTTATCAATATTTTGGGGGGGCAAAACAATATAATAAAAAAATTTTTACTTAGAAATTTTTTTTTTTAACAATTGGAGGGGGGGCGGTTGCCCCCCCTGGGGGGAAGCGGGGCGGGGCCGGGGGACTAATGGCCACCTCTGTCCCGTTGCCATTCCTACGTTATAGCACAGTACTTAACATGTTTTGCCAATTTCTAATTGACCCCAACCGTTAAAAGTTTTCCAGATTATGTTCTAGCCAGATACTGCAATAAATGATTTGCCTAATTGAGGGAGCTTTTACAGCTAAGTACGCGTTTCTCATACATGTCGCCAAATTACTTATATTTCTTTTATGGTAACTAACTTATATAAAGAACATGGGCTAATGCTAAATATCTTGCAACTCAATAACTTCGAACTAAACTCAAATAGACAATATGAGCAACGGTTCTATCAAAATTCTTTTCTCCTTGCTTCTTTCCTCTCTTTTCCTGATTCAGGGTACACAAGTTCTTGCTATTTTTGAGGGATATGGCGTTTATATAGTGAATAATTTTCCGATCAATTCTCCTCCCTTGAAGATCCACTGCCAATCTTTAGACTCTGATGTTGGTTCTCGTACACTTCAACCAAAAGAAAATTTCAGTTGGCATTTCTTTATTGTGTGGGAGACGCCTAGATATCTCTGTCATTTTTGGTGGAATACGAAAGTCATAACTTTCGATGTATTCAATTCTCACTTGGCTGAAGCTTGTGGAGGCAAATGGCAAGGAAACATTTGCTATTGGTCAGTGACTGAAGACACCATCTATTTTGCCAATAACAGTAATCCAACTCCAACGGATTTGGTAAAAATGTATGATTGGTAGCTTATGCTCCATTGAGTTCAGTTTTGATGTCAGAATTAGTATGAATTAGTTCATCTTTTGGTTTGTGCGCAAAACAAATATAATTATGCTCAGTATAAAGCCCTCGATTATATATTATTCTGTATTTTAAGATCTAATTCTTTTCGATAAAGTATATCCTGCAGACATTTCTGCACTTAGCATATAGCAGCAGAAGAGAATAAATGAGATATTCATTAGACTGATGGGGCGGCAGAGGGCCAAAGGAAATGATAGATACACAATGTTCAATCGAAGCTGATGAGTAACAGGAACACTCAACGTTTGATATCAATTACATTTCGAGCTTAAACAATCAATAGGAACTACAAAATGTAATTTAAAACACGTTACACCTGATCAGGCCAGCACCTTCTGCATTCTACAGAAACCTCTCAAAATTACTAGAACATGGGCAAACTCAAGTATATGCCTTGGTTGGGGTAATCATCATCCCATCCAATTCTCACAGCAAGATCTGGATTCATCTTGTGATTGTTCTTCTCAGCCCTCTAACACTGAAAACACAACGCTGGAAGTTTCACTGCTAACCTCAACCACACTGGTGCCAGTTGTCCAATATCCATCTCATACAGCTGCTACCAAGCCTGTTTTCCCAGTTCCACTTCTTCTATCACTTGACATACACAATAAATTTCTTTGGACTTCTTTGCAGTTCTTACATTTCCAACACCAAAATCCAGTAAGCAAGATGAGGAACTTGAATCTTTCTAAATTGTACAGAAGGGACAATCCCTTCTAAAACCATCAAAGCCTGCATTAAAAATCATCAAAATATTCCATGGTCTGATTTGTCATTAATCCTTGTTGACAACTGCTGCCGCAAATTCTTGGTGTCAAGATTCCCCAGTTGCAATTGTTTGGTTCTCACGGCATTGTTGTGGACTCCACCTAGTGATTGTCCTTTCTCCAACAATGTAACTTTCTAAACATGATGGCAATGTTGCATTCTCTCCACATTTATCAATATTAAGAAGCAACAATGTCTTTGCAACACTGCCACAAAGTCTAAGTGTGCAATGATAATCAGACCAAACCATCAAACGCCCATTTGTTTCACCATTATTATCAGACAAAACAATCACAGCATACTCCGAATGCACCAAAGATGGATGATGCCGGTATGCAACAAAGTCCACACCATACTGTGATCCTGATCTAACCACCCAATTCTTCATCCGAAGATGAGAATAAGCTTTGAATAAATTCGGAAAATTTTCCTTTTTGGACATCATGTACATCCACAACTCTTCACTATCAATTTCACAATTATTTTCGTTGACGATTTTGATGCATTTTAGGACATAGAAGAGGTAAAAAGCTTCCTCCAGACCTAATTGGAACCACTGCTTATCCTTCTCAGCTGTGACTACCGGGCGGCCAAAACAAGCTCGATTAAGTAGATCAGTTTGTTTGGCATCTGCTTCAAAGAGTACGCTGGAATTCATCAATAAACCTTGAGAGCTTGACTGAACTAGAGAAGATTGAAGCTGAGAAACTATATTGGAAATGGGATCAGCAAGTGCTTTTGCTTCTGCTCCCTTTCCTTTCCATCTTGGCCCCATCACATCCTTCAGCAGGAGAACACCTTCAGAAGTCATGAAAGCTGTTAGTAGTAACTTCAACAATTCTGCACCAAACTGCTACTTAAACTAAATGATCGTCTAGTGTTAAAAATCATGAGGCAACCTTAACCTTGAAATTACCAATATGACAAAATAACCCATATTATTACAATATAAACTGAACTAAAAACAAACAAATACTCCACCCAAAAATATATATATCCTTAAAGATCCACTGCTTTGAGTACCCCCCAAAAAAAAGGGAGGAGAAAAACGTTGCCATGATTTAATTCAAGAAAAATGATAAACGAAAGCATTAACTTACCTAAATCTTCGAGTGGTGAATATGTGGAATAAGCCATAAATATCAAACCCCCCCCCCCCCCCCCTTTTTTTTTGTTTTTTCGGGAAACAAAATTTTCAAACAAAACTCAGAAAATCTTAAAAACTTCATGCTGGGCCCAATTTGACACTATAGTTATTTTTCCCCTAAATCTAAAAAAGTGAAAACATATAGAAACATAAGAAAATTGAAGAGTTTGCAAAAACCACATTTATTATATGCACGCAATAGAACAACAATGAAAATAGCAACATTGAGCAGAACAAAGTTGCGCTCAAAATCTGCACTAAAGCGAAGAAAAAATTTTATATACACACATTCACACGCACGTTCATATCATTTCATCCTTAGTGGCACAGCAACTTTGGTTGGACTTAAGGGTTTTTCATATGAAAGCCGAGACAGAGAACAACAGAATGATGCCCATCCAATTTAAATTTCTTCAACCTCAATATGCCAATAAACAACAACATATAGAACTACAGGCTAATAACACCCAGAATGAAAATTTTCATCAAGCAAATGGGGCATCAGATTTCAAAAGTTTCTTCAGGCAAAACAACAAACAGATAGCACGCATTATTAGACTTCACATTTCACACCACATAATAAACAAGTTAATCGATAACTACATAAACAAGTCACCAGTTCGGACCTGAATTACTGCAACTTCCGAAATAATGATGATCTTTCAGAAAGTTCAGCTTCCAGCAAGGACTAGGCACAGTATTATCATAGCAAAACAATGTCCCCTCTCTCAAGAATCCATAATAATCCCAAAGCACTAACAAGATGATGGTGACAATACCCTGCCGGTGCAGCAGAATAGTGTCGCCGGAGGTCGCAACGACGGAGAAATGGTTAGAGAGCAATTGTCGTCCAGAGAATCCACAGATGGTTTTTATGCTTTTGGACGGAAGGAGTTTTTATTTTGTGTAATCGCGTTCGCTTTATTTTGGGTTTGGTGGTTTTACCAACTTACCCAGTTCATTGGATTAGTACAAGGGCTAAATGCACCATACCCCCTGAACTTTGCCTTTAATTATGTTTTGCCTCCCAAACTCATTAAATAAACACTTTATCCCGTTATTTGATATTTTTGGACAAAAGTACCTCTCCATATTAATTATTGTGTAACTTATCTAAAGTCATCTATGGTAATTTATAAATTCGTACCCATTTATTGAACTTTATGTTTTATTTACTAAACTTTTTATTTAGCTAATGTGATCGCTCAACTCATTAAAAGTGCATCTTTTGTTGTTCAATCGATTAAAAAAAACAAACTTTTTATCACTCATCTAATAAAAACTTATATTTATTGGCTTTCAAAATGTACGAGTACATTATAATTAGATGAATGACCATAAGTAAAAAGCTTAATAATCAAGATAAAGAAATATTAAATAGTTTAATAACTATTTTTGGCATTTATTCTAAGACCATATAATAAGGATTATTTTTATCATTTGCTCTAATACCAAACAAAAATATGTAGGAGTACATTTTATATAGATGAATAACCATTTTATTTAAATAAAAGTTTAATAACCAAAACAATAAATGTTAAATATTTTACTAACTATCTTTACCTAAGTAGAAGGTTTTGGTTCAAAACTTTCCACTTACCAAAAAAAAAAAAAAAAAGAGACTATTTTTGCAATTTGCTCTATGGTTACATTATATAAGCAAAGCTGCACGTATGGCAGCTGAATTGAAGTAACTTGGGCCCGATACATGACATCCTGCGGCCCAATTACTTGGGCAGCTTGGAGCTAGGCCTCATGTTGTTTGCCCTTCATTCACGCTGAGTTGGCGTTCTAATAAACGTGAAGATTGCAATGAAGGAAATTTTGATTTATAATAAGAATGTTACCCAAATATTTGCAAGAACAGTTCTTATCCAGAATTTTGGGTTTTTTTATAATTGAGAACTTGCGCAATCACAATTTGACCCTTTGGCAAATTGCATATAAAAGTCGTATTTTTTTTTCCTCTTCTGGGAGAATACAGCAAAATGTATTTGTGTATTAAAATTGCGCTCTGAAACTTTTAATTTAGGTGACCAAAAATCAAATTTTAATAAGTAAAAGATTAAGTTGGAGTAAATATCTTGTTGGAGTTGAACTGTGAAATACTTCATTTTTTTTTGCCTTGGATATTTGTGCAATAACAATACCAGACCTAGACAAAATTCATCTGGCAAATGATAATTGCAACAGCCCGTATTTTAATTCCACGGCATTTTGCATTAAAATGACAAAATTGCCTCTCCTTAGTCTAAATTGCATTTTGACTTGAGAAGAGTAATTTTGGTATTTTGTGCAAAAATGGTCGTAGAACTAAAAAAAATGGGCTGTGGCATTCATAGCTCCCAATTCATGTAGGCTTCAAAATTATATTGCTATGAAGTTTGTATTAAATTGTGTACCTAACTGTAAACCTTTCAAAACTAGAAGTCATGCTTTCAATTAATGTCTATATACAGCTGAATAGCTCCTACAAAAATGCTAGAAGATATCACAATTTGAAACAAGAAAGGGCAGGCAAGAGGGACAAAACTTTACTCAATCCTCACCATATCACTTTCCCTTGTTGAAAAAATGCATGTAATTGCTGTTCTTGAATCGTATGATATATATGTGGCCAGTGGCCATCCTAACAATGATATATCCCTTTGAAGACTCGTTGCCAATCGAACAAAGGTGATGATCTTGGTGACCGTTTTCTTCATGTAGGAGAGAAATATTGTTGGCATCTTCGGATGGATCTTCGAGAAAGCCTAAAATACTATTGTTTCTTTTGGTGGGGAGAGAAAACCATGCATGATTTTTTATGTTTTCAATACATTCATAGCTATTGCCTGTGGAGGTGACTTTTATGGTAACGTTTGTTATTGGATGGCCAGGGAAGATGGTTTTCATCCTTCTTTAGGGAATATGACAAAATATTACAATTGGCAATAAATAGTTTTCAACTTTGGATTTCTCTATGTAATTGTAATAGAGAATAATGGAAATTGGTACGGTAATGTAAAGAAATGGAGGGTTCAAGCTTCAGCACCATCCCCTTTCCATTAGATAATGATGATTTGGTGATCAGGAAGAATTTAAAACAAAAAAGAAAATGTCTCGATAAAACAGAACATTTTACAAATATATTTTTGTTCGAGAATGAAAATCTTCTAGTACTGTCTCAAATGGAGCACTTTAGGGAAAAAAAAAAAAAAAAAAACTTCAAGTTGTATACCATACAATTTCCAAATCTCTGGGGAAGTTTGTAATTTTTTCAAATCTCAGGGATTGTTTCATAATTTGGCCAAACCACAAGGGAGATAAATGTAATTAAACCGAAGAGTTTTTATTTCAAGTTTGCTTTATTTTGGGTTTGGTGGTTTTGCCATCTTACCCTTTTTTTTTGGATAGGTATAATTGTGTAACCTATTTAAACTCATTTATGATAATTTATAAATTAGTACCCATTTATTGAATATTATGTTTTAGTTACTAAAATTTTTACTTAGCTAATGTGATCATTCAACTTATAAAAAGTACATTTGTTGGCACTCAATTGATAAAAACCAAACTTTTTATCACTTATCTAACAAAAATTTATACTTATTAGCCTTAAAAAGGTAAGAGTACGTTCTAATTAGATGAATGACCACAAGTAAAAATTATAATAATCAGAATAAAGAAATGTTAAACAGTTTAATGACTATTCTTGCCATTTATTCTAATACTATATAATAAGAATTATTTTTATCATTTGCTCTAATACTATCCAAAAAATGTAGGAGTAATTTTTATTAGATGAATATCTACTTTAGTTAAATAAATAATTAGGGGGAGGGATGGGTTGGGTGGTTTGAAGAAAGGGAGTGTAAGTGAGAGATTTCGGGTTTGAACCCTCTCACTTATACTATTAAAAAAAAAGTCAAATAAAAATTTAAGAACCAAAACAAGAATTGTGAAATAGTTTAATAACTATTTTTGCCATTTGCCCTATTGCTAAATTATACAAGGAAAGATCCACAGGGGGTAGCTGAATTGAAGAAATTTGAGCCCTATTAGGCAATATTCTGCTGCCCAATTACTTGGGCAGAGAGCCCCGGTCCATCCATGAAACAAGGCAGCTTCGAACTAGGCCTAAAGTTATTTGCTTTTTATTCGCAAAGAGTTGGCGTTCTAACGAAAATGAAAATTGCAGTGAAGGAAATTTTGATTTGTAAGAATGTCACCCAAATCATTTTTCATCCAGAATTTTGGATTTTGCTTAAATTGAGAACTTGAGCAATCACAATCTGACCCTTTGGCAAATTGCAGATAAATGTTGTGTATTTATTTTCTCTCTTCTAGGAGAATACAGCTAAATGTATTTATGTGCTAAAATTGCACTCCGAAACTCATATTTAGGTGATCAAATTTTCATAAGTGAAAGATTAAATTGACATCAATAGCTTGTTGGAGTTGAACTGTGAAACTTGATGAATACTTCATTCATCCGCTTTACCTGAGATATTTGTGCAATAACAATATCAGATCTAGACAAAAAAAAAAAAAAAAAATTTCATGTGGGAAATAATAATGCCACAGTCCATAGGACTGTCAATGGAGCTGGGTCAGCCCGAGTTTGGCTCGTTTGGCCCGACAAAAAGCCCGATGAGCCCTACCATTTAGAGAGCTGGTCAGAGTTTGAGCCTAAAAATTAGGCCCGAATTAAATATGAGCCAAACTTGGGCCTTATTAGGCTCAAACCCGATATAGACCCGACCCTTTAATTACCTATATATAATATTTATATTTTGATATTATGTATAATTATATATCCAAATATATTATTACTAAATACTAAATATATATATATAAATTACAAAGTACAAAAATACATCTAAAGACTCTTCCATGAGCTTTCTTGGGAACCAATATTAATAATGCATAACTAAATCTCTAACTTTTCTTATTGGTTGAGTAAATTTTTGTATTGGCATGATATTGGTTGATTTCTTTTTGGTCTACAAACACAAATCATCAAGCATATTTGGATTTAAATCACAAGATTATAAAAAAAGTTTCAACTTTTAAAGATGATTTGGGTTATGATCGCATGTTTTATTACTATTTTTCATGCATTTTGAACGAATTAAATATAAATATTGTTGAAAAAATTTTGGTTTATATACTTTTTAAGAACTATTATTTGTTCATGTTTAGTTTTAATATTATAGTCTTGTAAATGTTAAATTAGTTTTACAACTTAATAGTTTTAGTAATTATATTAGAAAATTAAGGAGTAATAAGTGAGTTTGAGCTAAACCCGATTAAAACTCACAACCCGAATATTATGTGAGCTGAGTATGAGCTTCATATTTATGAACTCAAACTCATAGCCCGAAACCCGAAAATGTTTCAAATTAAATGAGCTGAGCCTGAGCTTATCAAAGTCTGGCTCATTAGGCCCGATTGACAGGCCTAACAGTCCATAGTTTATTTCCACAGCAATTTATGTTAAAATGATAAAATTTCCCCTTCTAAGTCTAAATTGCATTTGGACCTGAGAAGGGTAATTTTGGTATTTTATGCAAAATGACTATGGAACCAAAAAAATGGATTATGGCATTAACAGCACCCAATCCATGTAGGCTTATTGCAATGAAGTCTGTATTAAATTGTGTACCTGACTGAAAACGTTTCAAAAGTGCAAGTCATGCTTTCAATTAATGTTTTTTTTTTTTTTGTTATTTTTCTCCCATTATATGCAGCTCACTAACTCCTATAAGATTGCTAGAAGATATCATAATTTGAAACAAGAAAAGGCAAGATGGACTATACAACCATCAAAAGACTTTACTCAATCCTCATCATATCACTTTTCCTTGTTGAAAAAATACATGTATTTGCTGCTTATGAATCATATGACATATATGTGGCCAGTGGCCTTCCCAACAACGATATCCCCTTGAAGACTCATTGCCAATCGAGCAAAGGTGATGATCTTGGCGAACATTTTCTTCGTGTAGGAGAAGAATATAGTTGGCATCTTCGGATGGATCTTCAAGGAACCCTAAAATACTATTGTTTCTTTTGGTGGGGAGAGAAAACCATGGGTTTTGATGTTTTCAATAGATTCATAGCTGTTGCCTGTGGACGTAAGTTTTACGGTAACGTATGCTACTGGATGGCCAGGGAAGATGGCTTTTATCGGCAGGGAGGTTCACCCTTCTTTAGGGAACATGACAAAATATTATAATTGGCAATGAATAGTTTATTTCAACTGCGGATTTCTCTGTGTAATTGTAACAGAGAATAATGAAAATTGTTGCAGTAATATAAAGAAATGGAGGGTTCAATCTTCAGTACTACCATCCCCTTTCCATAAGATAATAGTTTTCGTTGTTGACTAAAACTTAAACTACAATTAGAGTAAAACCCTGATATATTTCCTGGAATTAATGATGGTGATTTTACCATAATTAGGTGCAAGCCCTTTCTTTGTTTTAATTTGGGAGAAAATAGGTCAAAAGACTCAAACTTGTCTTAAATTTTTCAACAGGGATTTTGGTCACTAGAAGAATAAACCTTTGTTTGATTTGTATTCATCAGCAAGTCTCGTATACTCAATCCACTGGTGTAGCCTTTGATGTAAACAGCAGAACTTCCACAGCATTCATTATACACTTAACCTTAAGGTCTATAGAAGTGTAAGGTTAGGTATATAAGTTAGCATTTTAGTACAACACTGTACTAAATTCTTGTATTCTGGAAATAAAGATTATCGTTGTCGTTTTTGGTGAAATGGGAAGGGAAAAAAAAATACCAAGTATATGGAAATTTTACTAGTTTTTGGATTGGGATGAAGTTCATCTAGCTTGTATGTCGTGAGAAGACAAGAAGAATTTTCTTCTTAATTTTGTGTAAGATTCTGCAAGAAAATCCAAGAATTTTTTTTTTTGTTCTACAAGAAAATAAATACATAAGTGAAATATAACTAGAAAACCAGTCTATAGATTTTCAGACGTTGTCAATCTACTTCCTATCTTGTTAACTAATAATTCAATGCATAAAACCTTTATACTTAATTCATGTATTAAATTGACATTATTTATAAACATGGAGACCTAACTAAAACGAAACAGACCATCTGCATGGACTTGTTATCAAAAACTTCAAAACAGGTTTCAACAATTTTCTTCCAACAAACAATGTACATTTATCCAGAGAAAACCACTGCAATAATAACTTTGGAAAGATACTCAGAAAAATAATTAACCTACCATCCAAACAAAGAAAACAGGGACCCTTTTGGTCTTCCTCAACTCTGGTTTTAAAATACCATGCTGTAGCAAGCCATGGTGTTCAAATTGTCAATTTGTTACAATCAACATCACCCCAACACATAATTAATCTGGACTGTTATTGTTAAAAAAGAAAGTGGCCCAAATTTGATGAAGTCATCGTCAATTCTCAGCAGATTAATTAAGAGACAACGCATAATATGATTTGCATGTAAACCAGCAAACTACCTCATTAATGGTTGCTTTATTTATCTGTTTTGTACTGTAGGGAAAATATTCAATACTAACGTTGAAGTGATAATTTTGTTTTACATCTTTTAAAGAACCTATGAAATTAATATTTCTTTCTATTATGTCAAATCAACTATAAATGTCAGTGTTTCATTTTTAACGAGCGTTCTCCTTTTTTATACATGACTCTCTCGGTCTAAGGGAAAAACAGCTACCACATTTCGTAGTAGCTAACAAATGCAAAATCTTTTTTATGACCGAACAAGAATTCAGATTACACCCAAAAAAACAGAAAGAATTCAGATTACACATCAGAAGAAATACTCTAAGTTTCTATCAGTTTGAGTAACCTCCAAAGTAGGTGTGAAGGTGGGTAGTATATGTCATTAATTAGTGGAAAGTAGGACCATCTTCTCATATCTCAATATTTTTTTGTTATCTTAAACTTCATTTTGCAAATAAACATGAACTTGCATTATCGGGCAAACATTATATAACAGATTGTTTATTATTGCGGGCCAGTATGGTCATAAAATTCAATTTGGCTCGGTAACAGTACTTTGAGAGCTTCGAGAGTTCACATCAAAGAAAAGAATAAAATTGAAAAACTAACCCAAAATTTCTCTTCGTATCCATTGTAACAACTGTATGAATGAAGATACGCAAGGTGCAGTTTAATAATCTAACTGTCCCCTTTAATTTTGCGAGAGAACCGTCTATGAAATTGTTATAGCGCATTGGTCCTAGCCCTATCAGAGTAGTCATCACCCTTTATTAAGAGTTTGGCATACACTAGTGCCAAGGACACACACATGCGTGCAGTTTAAGAATAAATTAATTTTTATAAAATTTTCTCTACTAAATTATTAACTATCTTGGTAGTTATGCTGTTGGTAGTCACGTTGGTAATATGTTTTTAGGTAGTTATATATGGTGAAAATCATGTTGGTTATATATAATTAGATAATTAAGGAAGAAATTATTTTTTGTGAGGATAAAATTGAAAATTTAAAAAGTGACAAAAGAATTTATATCAACCCCCTTCCTCTAAAGGTGACAACGAGTCGAGTCGAGTCAAGTTTAAATAGTGTTATACTCGAGTTCAAACTCGATACTATACAAGCCTACTCGAGCTCGGCTCAAGCAAGCAGAAATTTGTGTAACTCGACTCAACTCAACAATATGCATTTTCAAAATCGAGCTCGACTCGTTTAGTCTCAAGCCTTAACAAGCTCAAGGGTTCGAAATAAAACTCGAAAAAAAAGGATCGAAAATTTATGATAAATTATCTAAAATCCTTGTTTCTTTTCTAGTCTTTACAATATTACATTTTTTCCATTTATGAATTTTATTGAGTAGACGACACTTATGATAAATTACATAAAACATAAACCCTTATTAGTCATTTCATACTTAAAATAAAAATATAATATAAATAATATATCAATAATCAAGTTACTTGATGAGCACTCGAGTAGCACAGATAGAGGCTCAAAATCGACTTGATATAGGCATTGAGCTACTTGAGTTCGAGCTCAAATTCGATCAAACGAAGTTCAACTCGAGCATTTGACCGAGCTGTTCGCGAGTTACTTGTGAGCTGCTCGACTCGCCAACTGCGCTACCTTCCTCCCGCTTTATATATAGAATAGATGTTACATCTGACCAATTATGTGAAAACACATGAATAGTTTATAGCAATGTTGTCAATATGCTATAACTCTTTTTTGTTGGCACGTACTGTTAATTTCAATTTTGGTCAAAACTAAATTGGATTAATTGGTAAGAATGAACTATTTTCTCAAAGAAGGTCATGTATTTGAATTCAACTACCAATATGAGGGTTATGTTGGTTAGTTATGTGCAAGAATACTTATAAGTGACCTATGATCTTGTGGCATGCCTTGACTCATGGTAGTGACTGGAGTTGAATGTATCCAAACTTTTTTTTGAACCAAAAAAAATCAATTTTGGACACATTGAGCCCCAAAGTTTCATATCTATCCCATTTATGTCTAAGTATTAATAGTGTTAAGAAGATTAACATAGTTTTTGTGCGTACACACCCACCCATACATCTATTAGTGAGCAAGTTAAACCTCACTTTGTACGCCTAATTATTACCCTTTTGCATATTGCAAACCTCAATTCTAATCTTTGGACACATTAAACTTTTTAATTAACTTTGTTTTTGTCTATTGCTACAAACTTTGTTACGTGCAGTAGACATGTTTAAATTTTTATCTAATATGTGGCACACCTCGTCACTGTCAAATTTTAAAAATTTATTTTTTAAATCATTTTCTATCTGTGTTTCTATATATATACATCATTGATAAGTATATAAGTCGATGGTAACAAAATGAGTTGGACATACAATAAGATATAAAAGAAAGTGTATTAACCAACAACTATTATGACATCATTAGTACTCAAGCATGAACATTCTAGTCTGTTTTCTTATAATCAACTTTTAAATCATGTTATCTATAATTCATTAAACAGTTCAAAACATTACTACTATGAATAAAAAGTTAACCAGGTTTATTTATCGGTTAGTAAATCATTAGTGAATAATTGCCATTCACTGTTAATAACACCTAAATCAATGCCGTGCTCTGTTCCTCTATTGGACATGCCTTATCCTTTTGTTGGTTAAGCAAAATGTTCGTCATTGTAGAAATAATATAATATTTTACAAAATTAAACTAATAAAATTGACCAAGGCGATACATGTCTTCTGGGTTACCTTTCACATTTCTATAAAGTCTATAAATAAAACCAAACTAGTGCTACAATATGTCTAAAAATTAGAGTTTGGAGTGAAGATTTTTTTTTTTTTTTGAGAAATTCATTATTTATCTCAAAACAGTGAATAAAAAAGTCAATGTGCGATGGACATGAAAGATCAGGATACATTATGTCCAAAATTATAACTCAAAGTGCAAATTAAAGCGAGAATTAATGATATGTTAGCGGATGCACAATGGAATTAGTTTTATCTTTGTAGCTATAGCGTCACAAATATATTACTGTGCTAAATGGAAATGGCCAATTATAAGTTAAGGATGCAAAATGAAAATTGACTTGCTGAGAAACTTATTAATTTTCTCAACACGATCGATTAAATAAAGGATCAAAATAGGACTAGAAAGAAAGCTTTGGTGCATTGTGTACAATGCTAGAATTGAGTATGTATGGTGAGAAACTATGATAAATTAATAAAATGAATACATAGCTCTGTAGCATAGGTTTATTCACCCGAGCGGGTGAGTTATAACATTGATCTCGTGCTCGAGAACTCAGCATCGTATTCCGTATACGCTAACCCAATTTCCTGTGCATTAAAATTCCTAACTTTAAGTGCTGTTACCAGATATCCTAGTATACTTGTCTCAAATGTCAATCCAAACTTCAAAAGGGTTGTAGAAACTCGTAAACGAAAAAAATAAATAAATAAAAAGCTGTGGAAACCAAAGAGACATGCAGCAAAATCTTATTCAATAGTATACAAGTATGACAAGAGTGAAAAAGGAGCCGGTTGGGATTACATACAATTTGGTCCGGTTGTTGTAGTTTTAACATTATTTGATGTACAACTACGTTACATTGTTATATTTGTGAAAAAAGTGATGTACATAAATAAAATATTTAGCTTATACATTACAAATCTAAATATATATAACAACTGAACCAAATTGTAAAAATCACAACCGTATTGGCCCTAGTCCGACAAAGAGTAGGTCCAAACATCTTTCCTGTGTTGAAATCTGAGCTTGGGTAGGACTGATTATCAGCATAAAATTTTAGTAACAATTATCCACACAGATTACTTGTACAATTTTGTGATAGTGAAATGAAAAACTTGGAATTGTTCGAAATAACATGTTAGTTGTACCGAAATTACACGACATTATCCGAATATTAACCTGTCTGATAACTCAATTCAGCACTTAAACTTAATGAATTCAAATCTTAACATATTCAGACCGGTTGACAACCAAAAATTAAACATCTAAATTAATTAAGTGGCTCTGAATTTTCTAGGTAAAACTTGCTTCCAAAATTAAGTAATAAATTATTCACTTTATCACTGAATATGATATGCACTTAAATATATTAGATTTAAGATCAGTTTGATAACATAAAAAAGTGCTGGAACTAAACCTTTTCAGACATTCAGATGTTTTAAGTGTTTGATAACTGAAAATCTATCTGCTGAACTTGTGTGTAATTTTTTTCAACACAAGAATCCTAACTGAATGCTTAATTCTGATAAGAATCAATAGAATTATTTCAACTATCTTATCTTATCTACCAAATCTACCCTTGTTTGTTAATTATGTTTAAAATTCTTTTCTAATTTCTCTATCTAACGGTTTTCAATTTCTCGTTTCTCCTTTTTTAATGACTTTCACATCTTCTCCGTACTCCTCATATAATATATTTCATCTTTTATATTAATTTGATTTAAAAATAAATATCATTTTCATACCTAACAATTTTAAGCTAATTAAATCATAGGTTCTATTCTTTTTTGAATGAAAAGATATAAGGGCAAAATTGTCAAATTAAACTTATTAAACATTCAGTTATAAAAATTTATCAAACAGTATAAATAGATTTAGCATTAAAATTCAGACATTCATATATTTCTTTTCAGTGTTTAAAATTCAACAAATTAATTGTTTTAGTATTCAGATTTCAAATTCAGACTTCAAAATTCGGATTCAGTTTTATCAAACGGAATCTTAAAACTTAACAATTCAATAATTTAATGGATTCAGATTTCAGATTCAAACTTTAGTTTTTAGATTTCAGTTTTATCAAACACACCATAAGACTCCCTTGAGGCTTGAACTGCTATTTGTCTCTTTTTTTGGTGATAAAAGAGACTTGTGATTCTTAAAAATCCGGAATTATGAATTGACTACTTTGGCCCAATCGGCAGCTGCACATTAATTATTGAAAGATGATTGATCATTCAAAATTAACTCTTAGTTATTACTCCTTTTGTCCCATTTTGACAGTCTTATTCTCCTTTTTCATCTGTCTCAAATTATAATTCATTTTTTGATTAAAGAGTATAGTTAATTGTTAACTTTTTAAAAATATCCTTATCTAATGTACTTTGTTATCAGTGAGTGTAGTCTACTATATTCAATAATTGTTTTGATTCATGTCTTGAATGGTAAACTTTTAATCAGTATTGTTGTTGTAATTAATGTAAAGATTTAATGATTAGTCATATTCCTAATATTATTAACATAAGGATATTTTAGAAAAACAGTAGGTTAAATTTATTTTTCCAACAAATTTAACTAATTTTTCTTAAACTGTGTGAAAAATAAAAATCAAGACCCTCAAAGTAGGAAGGAGGAAGTACAACTTATTTTGTTTGTTGCTCCAACTCACTAGTCAGGGAGCCAAAAAATATGATTGGTTAAATTATTCCTCACATACTGATATGCTGTTTATACTTTATACAGAGCACTTGTTCTTTCCACTTAGCAGCCTACTAGAATTAACTTCTTGAATAAGATGGATAGCTGCAAGTCCTACTCAAAAGACATTTTTCGATGTTTCTCATTACCAAGAAATAAGTGGTAGGGTACTTGAAAACTCATGAAAGAGTACTGGAGATAATTAATACTGCAATGAGTCAGTGGTGATTGGGAACCTCCCCCAAGTTTGTGGGACAATTTGTCGAAATTGTATGGTTAACTCTTTATTTGTACCCCTAAAAAATGTATATATATCTTTGCTGATTCAATGCCAACTGAATTAGCATAACTCCACCATGCGATCTTCAATCAATGATGATGGAAGTATCTATCAGTCGAGAGCATCGTGTGCAAATATTGTTCTTGAGAATTGAGCAAAAAGGATGATATTTGGAAATATTAAAAGATAGTATGTCCAAATGAAAGACAAAGATGCAGCAACAGTTTCTAGGTAGTAAACTGAAATTATGCCAAGAAGCAACAGGTAGCATCCTTTGCACTTGGATTGTATTTCTAAGTAGTGTTCCTAAAAAGCAATATCTGTACTACGTTTATGATGAAAAGTATTTGATGTAAAAAGATTGTCGGAAAAATAAAGATGTATTTTAAATTCATACTCAGAGAACATTTCCAAAAACTGACAATTAAAACCAGGGAGCCATGCTAGAACTATGGCCTTAATAAGCAACCCATGTGTCTGAAAACTTTGAGACGTCTATTGTGCCATAGATATCAAAATGAGTCCCATGAAATGGACTAATCGATATATGCATGGACCAGGCTTCCGGGCTTCTAGCCAAAGTCCCTAACATACCAATTTCCAATCAGAAGATACGTGTGATACAAAAATTTACGTGGTGCAGCATGCATGCAGAGTTCAAATTAGTAGGGTTAAGTATTAGCCTTATTAAATTTGGTGGTTGATCGTTATTAGCTAGACGATTCAAAAGTCCAACACAATAAGGGCCGTCCCATTCTATTATCCCTTGGTTCAGTGATGAGCAGGGGGAAGACATTAGACATGCCATATAGTCATTTCTTGTCCCCCTTTAAGGCTCTAACCCTTGAGAACGGAACTAGATAATATGACTGACAACTTTCTGGCAAATTTGTACGAATATCGTCCATCTGTGTTTAATTTGTACCCCACATTCACATGTGGCTTCATTGCATTGAATGGCCAAAAGCCTAAGACAGTTGAAGCAATTAAACTAGTCATCAATTTAGGTGATACGTTGCTTTTCTCAAGCACCTAATTTTCATAATGTTCGCTTATAAATAATGATGCCAATTTACTCTGTGTTGTACATCTTGCCCTTCAGTACCACTTAAAAAAGTCCGTCTCAGTTCCAACGACTCTGCCCTGTGTTTTGTTTTTGTCCAAACTGTCATGGAATTGCTCAAGCTCCTCCACATTTGTACATTTCTTTCCGTGAGTATAAACTTCTCTTTTTCCATGAACAATATTGAATGTTTGCTAATTAATTTCTCTGGTAATCCCTGCTACTTTTCTGATCATTTTTCATTGTACTATAACTTATGTCAGCTGGCAGTTGTGGCAAGCCATGCAGATCTTGATATTTATTGGAAATCCAAGCTGCCAAACACTCCTATGCCAAAGGCAGTTAGGGACATTCTACACAGTGGTTCGTCTTCCTTGGGTCATTTTTCGGTTCTTGTGCTTGTAATCTTGCTGCTTGTGGATTTTTTGTATGTTTCCCTTAGAGCATGAAGGATATGCATTGTGATTAGTGAGTTGTAGCATGCCAGCGATTTTGATACTCCAAAAACATCATTTTGACTTGATACCATTTGAATAGAATATTATAGTCGTACCATGGCAATAATTTAAATAGCACTCACTCTCACTAAGTTCCAAAGCTTAAAGGCTTAGATGTACAATTTTAGAACTTTTGGAGTTTCACTACAAATGCTCTACACAAAACTACAAATGAATTTGTCATCTTTGACAAAGATGAAAACGGATTCTCTCTCTCTCTCTCTCTCTCTCTCTCTCTGCCATTTTAGTTTCTTTCTTTCTAATTTCTTTCCAAGATTAAGCACCAACATAAGTGCAATAGAGTGGTTTTACCTCTGAAAGTGAGTTTTCATATACAGAAAATGCTCCAGGTACTGCATGCGCATCAATTGTGTAATTTAGTAGCCAGCAACCACTTCAAATAATAGTTGATGGTGTCCTCTCTGAATTAAATAGTAGATGGTGACTTATACATAAAAAATAAAATAAAACATTAAACCAGAAATAGTTGATGGTGACCCCTATATTAAGTGCTTGAGTGGTTAGCTGTGCATTTTCTAGTTTTAAATAATGTTAGATACAAGGAATTTCTTCTGTTAGTATTCCTCTTCCTTCTTTTTTTTTTTTAAAAATCTTTGAATAAGTACACATGCTGCTCAGAGTTGCAATTGCTCTTGTCCACAAAATGATGTTTTGTCACCAGTTTGCTATGTGGAAAAATTGTGACTGAAATCTGGAAACTGAATTCCAACAAATTTTTTTCTAGTAGAGAATTTAAAGCTAGAAAGTGAAATCAATCTTCTTTCGCAAATATAGTAACTGTATCAATTGCACCATTCTACTTTGTACAGTGACTTAAAAGATCACTAAAAGATACTTCAGATTACAACCTTCCGATTACTAATTAGCTATATCTTCTCCTTTGTACCCTCTATTCTAAAACTTTTTGATTAATCCTCACTAGCCTCAATCCATCTATTATAACTGAGAATATTATGCCTTTCTATACAAAAGAATTGGTATATGGAATTATAAAATGAGGTTCAGTTTCAATGACCTTGCTATGTATAAAGATTGAGTGATATTTTCCCAGAATGGTTAGAAGACAAGAGCACTTCAGTTGCAGTAGGAAAGGGAGGAGTAAACGTCAATACTGGGAAAGGAAAGCCCGCTGGCAGCGGCACCCATGTTGGTGTTGGTCACCAAGGCGTCGGAGTAACAGCCGGAAAGCCCCAAACCAACGTCGGCGTCGGAAAGGGAGGCGTTATCGTTCACACCGGCCACAAGGGTCGTCCAGTATATGTTGGAGTAACACCAAGTCGCAACCCATTCATCTACGTGTATGCAGCCACCGAGGATCAACTCCATGATAATCCAAATGTAGCCCTTTTCTTCTTGAAAAAGGATCTCCACCGCGGGACAAGCATGAATTTGCAGTTTGTCAAATCATCAAATCCCGCAACTTTCTTGCCTCGCAAGGTTGCCGATTCCATACCTTTCTCATCCAAATCCATACCCGAAATTTTCGACAAATTCTCAGTGAAGCCGGAATCTGTCGAAGCTGAGACGATTAAGAATACGATAAAGGAGTGCGAGGAGCCAGGAATCAAAGGGGAGGACAAATACTGTGCAACTTCCCTCGAGTCCATGGTCGATTTCAGCACGTCCAAGTTAGGAAATAATGTTCAGGCAGTTTCCACAGAAGCAAAAGAGGACACCAAAGCCCAGAAATATGGTATTGTGGGTGTCAAGAAGTTAAACAATAACAAGGCTGTGGTTTGCCACAAGCAAAACTATGCCTACGCAGTTTTTTACTGCCATTCCACGCAGGCCACCGAAGCATATGAGGTTACTTTGGTTGGAGCGGATGGAAAGAAAGCTAAAGCTGTGGCTGTTTGCCACGAAGATACAGCAAAATGGAACCCAAAGCATTTGGCTTTCCAGGTGCTAAAGGTGAAGCCAGGAACCGTTCCAATATGCCATTTCCTTCCTGAGGACCATGTTGTTTGGGTTCCCAAGAACTGAATTTGTGAAGAAAATCCTTGAGATCCCTCCTTTACTTTAGTCTTATCCATTTCGAGTTGTCTTTAATTTATGTTCCGTTCCATCGTAGTTTCAGCTAGCTTGGAGTTTGTAGCTCTGCTCATAGAGACGAGATGAGTGCTAAAACCCTGAAATACTTGTGTACTTCTGCAGCTTTGTCCTTAAAATTATCTGTATGAATTATGGTTTCCAGAGTATACCTACACCAGATGTGAATCAGATACTAATCATATTATTGCATATTAGTCTCTTTAGTAATTTTAGTTAGATGGAGTCCTTTTGCAGAAGTTTCTTCTAGTTTTTAATATATTGACTACGTACAGAAAAAAAAATTCTTAACAATCTATGGTTAATTTGCCTATCTCAACTTGATCTTGGTTAAGAAAATACAAGGGGAAGGAATTTTGCCACTCAAATTTCATTGCCTTCTAATGCAAGATGATGAAAAGTTTAGTTTGACGAAGTATTTAGTCAATGGTAAATGACGGTAAATCCCTTTTAACATTTGGTCCCAAAACAACTTAATTTGCCACTTACACTAATGGTCAAAGCTAATCGAAAGATAAAAATTAGTTAAATAAGACAAAAAATCTCCACTATCCACAGAATATTTCAAAATCAAAGGACAAAGATAAAAAAAATGTCGTTCTATTATTTTTTTTTTTCTAAGATGTCATTTTATTATTACAAAAAATTGAATTATAAACAAGATTTTACCTTCAAAAAATCTAAGGTGTGTAGAATGTGTTCATTACATGTACGGATAAGTGTAATAAATACATTCTAGAGTTTCTGCATTACTGAAATTTTAATAGTAATAGTAAAAGAACAAAATGTAGTCCTTAAGAAAGTACTAGGCAGTATTGAATACAGGCAGGAGGTTTGAAGGTATAAGAGATAACAACCACCCCAACGACCAACAAACTGTTTGAATTTGAGTGACACATTTATTGCAGCATGTTATTACAATAATGAAAGTCGGCAAAATGTGTCAAAAGAATCAGAACATATACTACATTAAAGGACTTTGTGTTTTTTCTTTCTTTTTTTTTTGTCTACTCAAGAGAAACAATTTTTTTGATTAAACAACTCACAAAATGCGTTGTCCGAAGTTGGAGAAAGTAAAATGTTCGGTTTTAAAAGAACAATTTTCTATTTGGTGTGAGAAAAAATAATACCGGACTCATTTCTTACTTATTATCTACTAAAAGGATGAGTAATAAAAAGCGAAAACTTAAATGTTCATGACAAATACGGTTATATAATTGGATCTATCTTGAATTTATGCTAAAAAAAAAAGTTATACCGTAACAAGAAAACCGGGATTGGATATGCACCATAATTTCACAACGCCAAGCAAGAAAAGTATGAAATTAGTTAATGGCTTTCTGTGTATAAAAATAGTAGTTAATAGGTATGCATCTAACCGGTTCCAACCATAATACGTTTATGTGATTTTTTTGACATTCTCCTGTGACTGAAAGATGATCATCCAAATCCTGTAGCTAAGCTTAGTAAAACTAGCAAACCACTTTGGATATACTTCAAGTTTGTCAGCCACATTAAGAGCAGGATTGATGCCATACGTCAAAAACTTGAAAAAAAAAAACTACTAACTAATCGATAAAGATGACACCAGATTGCCATAAGCGTAAGGCTTAAAACTTAAGCTCTCAACTTCCAGCTGAAACCCTTTGTCTGATAGCATTGATCAAGTAAGGATTGACCATTATCAGATCAGACCAGACAGGATTCCCGTTTGCGTATGCAATTATGAAACAGGCATCTGTATCTCACACAGAAACGCGCAGAACTTCACACATGTAACTCACTGATACATTTGGCTCAATTGGCATTAATGCGTTTAAGCTACAGTTGGAAGTGATTAGAGCACAAGTCATCAGTAGAGATGATCTGTTACTTGTCTGCTGACATTTTACCCTGAACCCACATTCGGCTATAAATAGCACTATAGTTGTTGCCTTTTATCTTCAAGAAAGTTGTGGTTTCATTTTTCACATCTATCATAAAATTTCACTTCTGTTTACACTTCCCTTGGCAGCCAGTCTCTTACAAAATGGAGTTTCGACCCCTACATCTCTTCATCTTTGTTGCTGTGAGTACAACATTGCATCAATTATTTACGCTTTTGCCAATAAAATGTATTCTCTTTTACGCTTTTTCCAATAAAATGTTCACTTGTTCGTCTGTGTGTTTCAGCTAGCTTGTGTGTCAAGCCACGCAGCACAACCTGCTGAGACATATTGGAAATCTGTGCTCCCTAACAGTCCTATGCCGAAAGCTATCGAGGATCTTATACAATCTGGTCAGACTCAAACCTAAAAGCTGTTCTTTCACTGTTGTTATTCAAAAACAAAATGCTTTTTTGTCTCAATGCATTTCATGTTTCTACATGCCAGTAATGTTCTCGAGAAACCACAAATTAGGCTTAGGCAATAAACAGTGATACAAAGGTTAAAAGGGAACGAGTCAGCAAACTCTAGAATAAATACTACTACAGAGCATAAGACATTAAATTACCTTTTTTTAGCAAAAAATTGGCAAATCCGGTACATGAAAAGGAAAGTAGATTTTTAACAGTTCTTACACAAGGAAAACTAATCCTATCTAAAGAAAGAAAGAATAAGACATTAAATTACCTATAAGGTGGTAAGAATAGTATATTCATCCGTGTGTTCATGCTAACTGGTTGTTATGGCAGAAACGGTGGATGATAAAAGTACTTCAGTCGGAGTAAGTGGTGGTGGAGTAGATGTTAATGCTCAGGGTGGAAATCCAGGAGGCACCAACGTGAATGCTGGGCACGGTGGCGTAGATGTAAATACACCAGGAGGCACCAATGTAAACGTCGGGCCTGGTGGAGTAGGTGTTAATACACCAGGAGGCACCAACGTGAATGTTGGACCGGGGGATCCAGGAGGTTCCGAGACACAGGGCAGAAATCCTGAAGGCACCGATGTGAATGTCGGGCATGGTGGAGGTGTAACCGTATCCTCAGGCCACCACAGGGGGAAACCAGTATATGTGGGAGTAAGGCCAGGGACATCACCATTCTTGTATAACTACGCAGCAACCAAGGATCAGCTCCATGACAACCCAAATGTAGCTCTTTTCTTATTGGAAAATAACATGACTCGAGGATCAAAGATGAACTTGCATTTCTTCAAGACTTCACTTGGAGCCACTTTCTTACCTCGCCAGGTTGCTGAATCAATTCCTTTCTCATCAAACAAAATGACTGAAATCTTGAACAAATTCTCGGTGAAGCCCAACTCACAGGAAGCTGAAGTTATGAAAAATACAATAAAAGAGTGCGAGAAGCCAGGCATCCAGGGAGAGGAGAAGTTCTGTGCAACATCATTGGAAGCAATGGTAGATTTCACCACCTCCAAACTGGGGAAGAACGTTCAGGCGATATCAACAAATTCAGAGAAAGATACTCCACTGCAGAAATATACCATTACAGGAGTGAAAAAGATGACAAATGACAAAGCTGTAGTATGCCACCAGCAAAATTATGCATATGCTGTATTTTACTGCCACAAAACACAAGCTACTAGAGCATATACACTTTCCTTGGTGGGTGCAGATGGAACAAAAGTTAAAGCAGTCGCAGTATGCCACGAAGATACAACAAAATGGAACCCAAAACACTTGGCTTTCAAAGTTCTGCAGATCAAGCCAGGACAAGTTCCTGTTTGCCATTTCCTTCCTGAGGATCATGTTGTCTGGGTACCTAAATAAATATGTGCAGGAAACTCCAAATGCTTGCCCATTTGGTTCTATTGTAAAGCAATAATATACTGGTTGTAGTACCACTAATAAACATATCCCTCTTATTTACTCAAAAGTTTAGACTTCTCTTCCTTTGATTGGATTTCAGAGTGAACAAATCCTTCAAGTGCTTATCAGTAGCACAATGCAGATTAAAAAATCATTTTTTACTATAATTGCAAATCAAATAATCTCCCCCTGCACAGGAATAAAATTGCACTAAAAGTCTTTTAGCATCAGTTATGAGCAAAATAATTGACAAATTCCAATTCTCGGTATAGATTAGAGATGGTAACAGAGTAGAGGATGAAGTTAAATGCCTACCACATAACTGTAAACAAAAGTAATTGATGGATTTAGTATAAGACTGTTTAATATCACTTCAACAAACATAGATGGTTTTACTCAGATAGAAGATTCAGAGTAGTATGTTTCAGACAACAGCTACAAATCCACTGCTAGTGTCTGAATGTGCCTCCTTATTGTGGATTTCGCATCCCTCGTTAACCATCAAGACTTCAGCAGTTCCAGTAAGGTGGCCAAATATCCATCATAAATTGGCCATTGACAAGTTACTTTCGAGTCTTTAGTAACTTGGAGTGGATAACTTTCATTCCTCCTTTAGATCCTCCTATTATAAAATTGAAAAACAACATGAAACTACTTGGTTCAAATTAAACGACTTCAAGTGGATGCCAAAGTGATATTATGAATTATAGATGTTAGTCCCTTGGATGATTTATACAACAGAGCAAAGGACGAGATTGAAAGACAAGAAGAAGTTTTCTTTTTTCAAATGTCTACTAAGAAAGAAATCAATTACAACTATTATCTGTACTCAGGATGTAGTTTGACCAGCTATACTAAAAGACATCTTGAGTATTAGATTCTATGCTTAGACTATATGTCAGATAGTGAGTGAGTTTCTTTATGTAAGGCAAGGCTCTCATGTCCTCCTCTGAAGTTGTAATTTCATTCGAGTACTTATGGAACTGGTATGGTGGGTCAGCCAATAACAAACCACTGTAAGGCGTCTTTCTTTAAAGACAAGACAACAACAACAAAGATTTCAAAACCACTCCTCACATCTTTCCCTGAAATACAGAAATGCTCAACCCAAAAGCAACCTAGGCCAACCGAAAATAGATTTCTAACAAACAGAATCAAGAATTACAGAAAGAAAGAAAAAAAAATGAGGTGATGGAACAGAGAAAAAAATAAATAAAAGAAGTCCTTGTCATGCGAGAAGTGTTTTTAGAATGCATTTTGAAACCACAAGTGTGCAAAAAACAGCAACAAATGAAAAATTAAATAGTGGCCACCTGATCCTCCAAGATAACACTAGGTGAATAAGCATGATATGCAGGAAGTATTGTACTGTGAGCCTTCATCTTCAGGCCATGTCAATGTAATAACTAAAATATTCTTCAGTTTAACAAATGTTACCTGTGAATCTCAAAGAAACAACTGATGAAACAAATCCAGCATACCCACTCCATCTCATCTTAAACATCTTAAGTTCAATTGCGCTAGAGATTGTGGTTTGGATATTGCTCTGACAATGCATATATGAGATCTTTACTTTGTGCAAGACCTTCCATGCAATATCCATTCATACTGCCACCACAGCATCCTTGGAATTTTCTTCTGAATCTTCAATTTTAGTCATCTAAGAGATGCAACAATATTCTTCAACAGAAAAACCACTTAATTCCTGAAAAGCTTTAACAAATGGCTTTCAATAATTTGGCAATAAAGTTAAGAACCCTCCAGCCAATGCTTTAGCATGACAACAAATTTTGAATAGAACACTAGCGGAGCCTTGTTATCATACTAAAAAGAACAACAATAAACTCTTGATAGCATTTGTCCAGCTCAAGTTAATTAACATTGGGCTGGCTTCAATCAGCAAGGGAAAGAGAACCTTCCCACAATTAAAATTCAGATAGAACATGCCTATACACCCTTCACTCAAGGCCAAGGCAAAAAGACATGTTTCTTAATACAACATTAAATGGTCTGTTAAATCATTTTAGCATGCTTTAGTTCAATCAGGACTAACATTAAAATGTTTTAGTTTAGATCAATCCGGACTAACCTTAAAATGTAGAGATGCTTTTCCTCAATTGGATCATGCAGTCATGAGAATTATGCATCAGTAACCACTCCTCTGAAAGAATAGCATCTCCAACTTTTGACCGTCTGCAGGATGAAAAACGCAAACCCCCTTCGTTAAACTGCACTATTATCAGCCTAACAACCATTAATAGATGATAAAATGGATCATGTGTGAGTAGCAGACTTATGTTCTCTGAAACAGCTTCATGAGTCCTGAGATTACAGAGGAAATAAAGTTGACTGAACAAAGAGGAGGCCTTTTTTAGCAATTGTTTCATCCAAAACTCATCAACTAATATCTAACTGAAACGAACTTGAGATGTGCTCCGTCAGCTGCCAGAAAACTCGTGGAAGACACACTTATCAAATTGAGCATGTCAACTAACTCGAGGAAGTCACACTTATCAAATTGAGCATGTCAACTTTTGAAAGCAATCCACTGCCAGGCAAAGATATTTAATCACTGCTTATAAATGGCCATTGGAAACACCAGTTCAGGAGAAGCAGCAATTTCACAACAATCAATTTGCTAACATGTTTCAGGATGTTTATATATTGCATACGGCATGTATCTTGTTCTAAGGATGACATTGCCCTTTAATCAAGGGAACAACGAAAGCCCAGAGTTGTCAAGGGTTAGGCTCTTGGAGAACTGTCTTTATTTTATTCAGGATGGAAAGGCTCCATAGATCCCCATGTTTTTCCGACCTTCACTTTAACAAGCAAGGGAACTGAGAAAGCAACAAGAAAATCAATATGAGCATATTAATTTTCAGAAGAAGGCTACTCAGTTTTATTTTACATATAACCAGAAAGGGCAAAAGGGAGGAAAACAGATAAAACAGTAACAAGGCAAAGGTCATTTAAACAAAAGGAATGAGGCTGGTAGACTTAGAACATATGTGTGTGTTTTTGTGTCTATGAATTATGTACATCTATATAAATATGTAATTTTTTTTTGGGGGGGGGAGGGGGATGGGTTGTTAGAGAGAGAGAAAGGGAGGGAGGGACGGTGAGAGAGACAGACAGACAGACAGAGAGGGAGTGAGGAAGGGACGGTGGGAAGAAGGGAGAGAAAGATGAGAAACAAATGATACAAATGATACAAAAGTAAGCCCCTAATAAACAGATGCTTTCTTTCACTTCCTTGGAAGCACTCAGACCAATGGTTTCATGTGCATTGCATACGCCTTTTGTTAGCCCCTTACCAAGAAGTGAAGCAGCACTTTCCATGCTCAATTGAAGCAACAATCCCGCTTCTTTTACAACTAAAGGATCTGCTTCCATCACTAATTCATCATGTACCTGAATAGCATTTAAATAAAGCATCTATTAAAGTACTTATTCAGAAAGAAATAAACAATCCATAAAGCTTCTTCATAGTAACTAACAGTGATATGAAGTTGTTACTCGGAAAAGGTCAGCGGAAACTTTTTTTTAATGAATAAAAGAGTCCCTTATCTATTTCCAAACATGAATTATAACAGGAAAGGATACTAAATGAAGTTTCACTTCTAGCAGGAATGTTATATGCAACTGTAACAATGCTAAAATAGAGCAGACTAAATGATCATGACATCATGCCTGTAGCATGTGATAACTTTCATATTGCTTAATCAGTGGCTATTTTACACCTTCAAGGATTTCGCCATATATGTCTTCCCAAACTACAGCAATTTAGCTATGATTGTTGGTCAGTGAGCTAATCATTATAAACCAAGAGATCCTTAAAGCATTTTCTCCTCCCCCACCAATCAGGCCAGCCTTACAATTAGCAAAAGAATTTATCATCTGACAAGAACCGCAGGAGATCTGAACAATTTACTGCAATTAATTTTTTCTTAAAAGCATAATAACTCACATACTTTAATCTTTAATACAAGTGCATTCACTTGAATCTGCACATGAAAGAAAAGTTCACATTCTAACTGGCCACCAGGACATGAAGAAAAAGACAAATTGATCAACATGTCTCCCATTAGACATACTCATACAAGCTTGCAAAATATATTAAAGCTCGACATTCGTTTACAAAAACTTAGCTTCCCTCACAACTAACAAGAAATGTAAAATGAAGCTTTTTTTTGATGGCATCTCATTTCTGCTCTTCATCACAGGGAATGATTTACTATTACCTGTTTACAGCTGCCCCTTTACACTAACACGAAATGTAAAATGAAGCTTTTCCTTGATTGAATCTCATCTGTTATCTTCATCACAAGGAATGATTTTTAGCTACCTGTTTACAGCTATTTAAAGAATGAAAAACATGATTGTCGAAGGCATCTGCTTAGGCTAACACTTTTACATAAATCTTGGTCTATCATCCTCAAAGTCTTAAGACATGACAGCCATGGTCCATACATACCAGTTATCAATTTTCAGAGACATGAATATTCGAGTGTTACCCTAATCGGTATAGTCATATACAGAGTCTATTACTTGCCTGTAAAAGGATTCTGCAGCGGCCTTTTAGCATGTGAAATTTTTCAGCTAACACACAACTAGAGCACGACGTGTCAGCATCTTCAGCAACCACAGAGTGAAGATTGATCATCGCAATTTTAATGATATCGGCAGCTGAACCCTGAAGAACCGAAATCAGTTTAATCTAAATGATTCTAGCCACTAGTCTGACAATTAGTCAAAAGAAAAGATACAAAGCACAAAAAAAAATAGATATAAAAATGGAACATGAAGATACTACCTGACATATAGAATTCACGGCTTGTCTATGAGCTTTAGATTTTTCTTTGCTGTTTCCAAATTTTATCTTCGCCAAGAAACGCTTTCGCCCCTTGAGAGTCTTCACGTATCTAAATGGAACAGGAAATCAGATTACCATAAATCCAGAATATTGTCCACGGAGTGGAGACAACCTGATAAAAGCACATAGCTAATCCTAGAGCCCAGGTATGAGTTGAGAAAATTATAAGAATCTCAAGTAGTAACCGACACTATAGTTCACCTTCATAGAAAGAGAAACATCCAGAGGTTGAACATAAACATGCATAAATAGAAGCAAACCAATTAATCCTCATTTCAATTGAACCTTAAAAGCCCCATTTCTATCAAACACCCACCATGGTCACCAAGTGAATTTTGGTCTAATTTTTCCCACCTTATAGATTTTCCCCCAGCCATGTTATAGAATACAGATAATATGGCATTCAAATCTCATTCTTTTAAGATTCAAATGTAACATGTAAGCAACCATATTAGGGGCAAAGAGCACCAAGAAACCATTTTATACCAGCTCAGAGATGGAATATGACAAGACCAAAAGGATTAACTGTATTGACTTAGGCTTTTTAAAACCAACATTCAAACATAGTTAATCAAACTCTGAGAAGTAAAATCCAGGGTAAACATATCAATGCACTCATATTAACAGAACAGACCCTTTCTGGCGACAAGATGTAACCACTTCCTGAAGCCACGTAGCAACACCAGGAAAAGATGTCTTAAAACAGCGAATTCTTTCTGCAGCTTCATCTGAAGTGCAGTTCAACTGTTCTGCCAGGCTATTAGCTCCCATTCCATACAGCATCCCATAGACAAGCCTCTTCGTTTGATCTCTCTCTTGTGAGCTGACACTAGACTCCACTTTTCCGGTCCATTTTGCAGCGATCATACTAAAAACATCACTGTCACGCATATTAAGTAGCTCAACCAGCGAAGGGTCTTTAGAGAAATGAGCCATCAATCGCAATTCAATCTGAGAATAATCTGCCGTTAAAAGATACCAGTTATCCTGCGAAATCATTATATGAAACAGTTAAAAGAAAACCAATATGAAAATCTATTGATAATATCCCAATAATTACATTTTTAATACCAAAATCTTAATCTTCAATACCTGAGTAGCTACAAAGAACTCACGAGCATTGACTTTGTGGTATTCGTCAACAAGCTCTTTGCCATCTAGATCAATTCTATTCATCTTGAAGTCAACCACATGTTCAACACACTATAAAATCAAAAGCCAGAAAGAAATCAATCATAAAATGTTAGTGAAGAACAATACAGAAGAAAAGTAATTGAAAGTATGGCAAAAATGATAAAACCTGGAGATTAGGTTCCTCCATTGAAAGCCTCCCAGTTGCTGTAGAAGTTTGGAGCCAATGTCCGTGGAGTGTATATCTTTGTGTCCTTGCAGACAGTTTAGAAAGGGAACAAATGGATCCCAATGTACAATTCAAGAGCTTTGCAAATGTCCGGTGTTCTTTAATAACAGGAATGATAGGATGCTCATTCCTGACAAGCAAGCACATCAAGCATATGAGATTCTTAACTTCAAGTATCAAAATTGACTAAGTTGGAAATTTTTTTCATGACTAAGATAATAGAAAGAATAAAAAATGAAGAACCAGTAAGGTCAAAAATTCATTTGTTCTTTGCAACAAGAAAGCAAAACAAGAAGGCGGACGATGTCTTAATGAGTAAACTGAATGAGCAAACTGAAAAAGAAAAACATCATGAAGAAAGAAGAATCAAAAGCAGGCTATTCACCATGAAATCACAAGGTGTTGCCTGAAGGCCTAAATGTGTACATCCTGGTGCAAAAACAAAGTAGAAAACATAACTAGTAAAAAATTGCTGAAGAAACATATCTTCATATATATTAAACTGTTTTCCAACAAAATGAGGACACGTGTGCAGAATAGCTTATATCAAACTCCATAATGCAGTCATTGGATCTGGCTGAATAACCAGCCCAACCATCAGGTTAGCTATTTTACAAAAACATTCATGTAAATATCATAAACTTGTCAAAATATAAGAACTAAATGCCATCCAGAAAATGTGGATATGCAAATGATAGGATCATATTTATGGTTGATTTTTTTCCTGATGAAATCATTAATTCCGATCAGATAGTAAAGATTCATTAAGGACTGAATGGCTTACGTTATTTGTGGTCTACTTCACAATTAAGACAATCATATTGAAGCAAAAAGAAAGCTAAAATATTTCAATAGACAAGATTGCCAACGCTTGCTGCACCAGTTTTCCAGTTCAGCCAGCTGGACCAGCAAGTTATGTAGATGTTGCTTAACATAAAGTTCATAGAATTTTCATAATTAGTAGGCTTATTGGCATATAAAAAGGTTGTCCCATAATAAAAAGCAATTAGCACTAAAACTCCTTCAATACCTCAGCAAATCAAGACAACGCTTGTCAGTACTAGGGTGATATTTGCCTTTGTTGTGCCCTTCTGGTATAGGAATCTTCAAGTGTTCATACAGTACATTTGCAATATCTGCTGCCATGTATAATGAAAATGACATCCCAGCCAACTGGTGAGCTTCTTTCTCAAGATATTTTAATTTTTTTCCCAAGATATTCCGTGCAAGAAGGCATCCTTCCATGTCAACGCCAATGCCCCAAAGCTCCATATCTGCAAGAACATTGACCTGCAAAACAAGATAACAAAAATTTATATTGAGGAACGTACATAGAAGCAAGCAAGAGAGCATGTCCTTCTGAAAAGCACAGACATAAAAGATATACAAGCCAGAAAAGGAAAAGCAGCGAAAGCCAATTCTACTATGCAATGAAAAATATTTCTTCTAGTATGTAATTTCAAGAATTTGCAATCGTACATATCAAATAATCAACAGACGTCAGTTCAGAAAATCCACTGCCTAATCCAGTGAATGTTTCTTTTTTGAAAAATGAATATTCTCTTCCAGAATTAGACGATGGTGGTTCCCACTAATCAAAATAAAATCATCAGCTGATCTCAGTGGAGAGAATCCAGGGCCCTAGCCATTGTGTGAATAGAAGTCTCTTTATAGAAACATTTCTATCATCACCGGTTGCTTGAACAGAAGATTTATCTGTTTCCCAAATTAACATTTCCAAAGCCACCACAAATTCAATTTACTTTCCATCCAATTTTCATTGTTGGATGCACATTCAAAGTTGTGGAAAATCTATAAAACACATCTATCATCCTCCATGCAAAATGTATTTAAATTAAACTAACTTTATCCTTCTCTCATAAAGAAAAATTCTCACCAGTGGGATTTCAATGCTCAAAAAGGCTTCAACAAGTTCTTCAGATATTAGTAATTTCCAAAGGACAGAAGATAATGCTCGTATTTGTGCAACCCGTCTGCAGCAACCATTATGAGCAACTCTTCGCATTTGATTCTTCCATCTACCATTCCGGCTAGCAGCTGCTGCCGCTTCGCAGGATAACCTTTTCTTAATTTCCTATATAATACATATAGAATTCAGAAAATACAAGTAAACACAAACAAACATATGATCAGAAATTACTCGTGAGATGTAGACAAGTTAATAACTTCCAAAGAAGTGTTTAGATTTATATCACACATCATAAAACACATGAAAAAGCCTTCGCCCCAAGATGCTTATAACATTCTATCTACAACCTATTTTTCGTCCTAATACAGTTGAGAATCGATAAACAAAAACAATTACTGTTATCAGGAGAAAAAAGAAATTATTCACACACATAGAATTATGAGCTGTCCAAGGAGAAAGATCCTCATAAGTCCTAGCATTATGCACTTTCTTCCAAAACAATCTCCACATTATGAGTTCTTGGTGGGCCCAATATAATTTGCAATCAGAATATAGATATAAATCTTTTATTGAGTTTTACAATCTTCAGCTGAATCCAAAAGTATGACACTCAACTGTCAGTTAAATTGCCAAAACTAGAACTCTTTCCTTTGATAAAATAAGTAACTTCAACACCTAAAATTGGAGAATTCATGATTACCTGTCATTGATGCACAGGTGTGCAAATTTTAAAAAAAAAAAAGTCAAAAAGTTACAATTTTGTGTAAACAAATATGGATTGTAGAAAGAAACAAAATGTTAGGGCTAATTAATAGTATTTATAACTGATCATAACAAACTAAGCAGTACTTATTTGACCAGTAAAATACAAAACCTGCACATCTTGAAGAAGGACGTTTTTTGGAGATACAAAAAGTGACATTTCTTTTAACACCAAACTGGCTGCTCCCGCTTTATTAATAGTAGGATATTAACAAAAGGTAACATTAAGAAATGATAAAATTTCAAAGATACAGGTTATAACACGTCTCCTGATTTTGGTTTCATAAATCCACCATTTACACATGCAGATATAAACTTTGCATAACTACAAGCACTCATACTTCTAGCCATAATTTAAGCAAACAAATTAGGCAAAGATCTTAGTTTTCTACTCATAGAACTTGTACAGTGGCAAACACAACTTAATTCATTGTTTCTATCCCATGCTGCACTAAATCCGGAAAGCAGTGCACAGGAATGATCAAATCACATATAGTTTTTAGATGTAATTTAGTACTCCTCTTCCATGACGAATTACGGTACCATCACTTACTGCTGATGCCAAATCAAAAAAAAGTACTATATACTTTTGAATCCTTGACTCACGGCTATACCAAACATAATAATGTTCTTTCTTAAAGTTGACTGTGGAAAAACGAACGAGTTCTTTATAATAAAAAATACTTTTTACTGAAAGTCATAGTGAGATTGTTGACATGACGCTGATGATTACCTTTTCCAGATTAGGATTGGAACTTTTCTCCTCATCAGGCCAGAGGATCCACGCAGCAATGGACAGGTCTATAAAATTTTGCACATGAAGGGGGGACAGAACAAAATATGAGTCATCAATAAGTTCCAGACCCACAGATTTGACAGCAGAATTCAGGTTACCCAACCTATGAATGGAAACAGCAGGATACCTAAGCACCTGTATCTGAACTTTTGAATTCCATGTGAATTTTCTGACATCTTTCTTCCCTATTATTTTTCCAATTCTTTGCCAGCGAGATTTGCCCAAATCAAACTGATCCATTGGAGGTATTACATTCCCGTTATCACCAGAAATATTTGACAACATTTTATCCGTCTTTCTGCTGTTAGACAACAATAGATCCTTGGGAATACTCACATAATACACAGGTGAATTCTCCCAACAAATTGCCATACCATGTATTTCAAAAAGAACAGTTGAATTAACTTCAGATCTTCTGTTAAAGTGGACATCCAAGTAAAACTCTTGACTATTATCCCACCAGTTTAAAAAAGTGTCAAATCCACCAGGAATGTTGGATGCGTTTATGGGACCTTTGTCCAGTAACCTTTCTTTACTTGCAGTATGTGGAATGCCTCTGTTTTGCTGCTGCTCCCCAAAATTATCGATCTTGTCAACATAACCACTTCTTCCATGGTTAATACTAGATAATTGACAAGATAGGGAAGTGTTTGCATTGTCTACATAATCAGAAGTAGAATTATGCATGTAAGGAGCATTAGGACCTTCCATCACTGATGCAGTCTTGTCGGCAACAACCTCACCTTGCTTGGCACCAGCTGAATTTACCCCAGTAAATGATGTCCTCGCTAACTTCTGTTCATGAGCTTTTGATACAAACCCAGTTATATTGTCAGTTTGCTCATTGTGTTTCAAACCACCAAAGCTACTAGTTGACTCCTCTCCGGAAGAGCTGGATGCTTCTTTCTGTGGTGCATTTCCAGCAGCAATGGATAATAAGGGTCTAGAAAGAGGTGGAACTTCAAGTCCAAGTGATTTGAAAGCTGAGAAAGCAGCAATCCTAGCCTCTTCTGCTTTCTCAAGAACAATCCTTCGTGCACCATTTTTAATCTTCTTGGCAACTCCCAATTGTATTCTCCACTGTGCTGTGCCTTTAATATCCAGTTATCCATGGAGTAGAACCAGGTCAGAGAAAAGTTAGGAGACACAAATAATGCAACAAACATGGCAAAGCCAAATAAGCACAATATGCTTTTCTTATTACAAATTTCGCAGCTGCAATATGATTGGAATCATTAGACTGGAAGTCAAAGCCTTGTGATATAACATGTGTATGAATACCTAACTCCACTGTATCCTTTGAAATTTAAGCGGGACACACAACTACCACATACTGAGTTCATGTGGCAAAAGAATAAAAGGGGAAGATAAATTCATAGTCATCTCCATTGATGCAATGCACAATTCTAACATTTCCAGTCACTATGGGTATGATAAATTGTCAAACAAAAGAAAAGTCAGATGACATAAGCAGAAGTCGAACTAAACTCGAATGTATAAGAGTGGGGGAAGCGAATAGCCTGTCAACACACTTGAATTCAAAGTGCAAACATGCATATGCTACATGCAATTATTAACTAAATATATAGTAAAGTTAAACTTCATCTACCCGAAATGACAAGCATGTAAGCTAGAAATAACAGAAGGAAGCACATAACCAACAAATATCTCAAGGGATACTACAACATTGTACCTTGTGCAGCCCATGATGAAGATTCAAACAGTGCTTTGGCAATCTCAGGAATTGATGCCTCAGCAATTGTTTGAGGAGTTCGCAGACCAGCTTTATAAAGTGCTCTAGCTCGCGAACCCTAAGTTGTATAGGTTTCTGTTTAGATTCACCTGAAAACCTTAAAAAAGACAATATGGCAATGTAACTAACCTTAACATAGGGTATGGTGGTAAGCTCCACTATCTCGGCCTTAACTCCAAATGAAACACGATTCTGAAACTTGGCAACCAAATCTGCGAGATCATGCCAGCCAAGCCTTTCACAGAAAACAGAAACCATGGATGCAAACCTTCCTGCATTATCTTGTAAAGCTTGAACCATGCCTCTGGCCACTTTAAAAGCCGCACACACCTCAGCAACAGGGACTTCCTAGAACATGAGTATAAAATTATCTTGTTAGGGTATGAAAACAATTATAGGCTTATTGTTTTTAAGAAGATGCATATAATTGAATTAACTTTCACCTGCACAAGTGTCAACAAGATTAGAGCAACATAAAACCGTCTGGACACTCGAAGCATTTGTTCATCTGAAAGCATTGCAGAGTTCCACATTGCAATACAATTTGGTTTTGCCTGCAAGCCTTTGCTGGTATTCTTCAATCTATTAGAGGTGCGAAGTGGTGCTCCATGGGCCATACGCATCAAAAATGGTTCTTGTACTCCAACTCGGTTGCCAACTGACTGCATCTCATATGGGGAAAGAATTTAAGTTGTATGCAAATAAATAACATTGGCAAATGGTTTGCATATTGTCCTAAATACAGCTATCAGTATAAACCAGCTTCAAGATGATGTCATGTTTTATTCTGGATAAGTTCGACCAAGTAAACATACAGGACCTCACAGGCCAAGCAAAAGCACATAAGACAAGACAATCCCATTGAGAAAAGAACCAAAGATGCTAAGTATAAACAATACAATAGCCTAGATAGAAATAAAAACAAAGAAGAGATACTGTACAGTTATCATGCATCTATGGGTGTCATTTTTTGCCTCAAGTGTTTTGTGCTTTACTTCAAAACCAGCATTCTGGGACATGCATGCCTATACTTCCAGCAATAAAAACAGCCAATTTTGTAACATAATTTGTCATATGAGATGATGCACACTTCTATGGGTCAAACAGTGTAAAACTTGCTAGCACATACGCAACTGAAGATGTTTTCCTCCAAAGATGGAGCAGAATATGACATTAACATGGAAGGCCAGTGGAGAATAAGAAGTAAAATTACCTTATCTAGAGCAGACAACTCCATGAATCTTTCATAGTACAACTCCCAGTCTGGCTCAACATCCACATTTGTCGGTGTTACTAAGTATACCAAATGTAAATCAGATGCTAGCACAAATCCATCCCTTGCCCTCGTCAAATCATCCAGCACAATCTAGGAAAAATTAAGAACGTGGAACAGAATGAAATGTTAACAAAGTCACAAAAACTCACATAATACACTTCTCTGGTAGGGCAGAATTACAAAAAGTGGCCTCAAATCAATGTTAAGACATCAAAGGAAAGCAAACCGGAAAAGAGAATGAAGAGATACAGCAGAATCAGAAATTTACCATTGACTCTTCTGGGCTGAGAGAACTGCCAAAAGATGCACGGCCAAGAGGAGTTGTGGTATACAGCTTAGTGTCTTCACTCCATTCAAGAAACTTTTTATGGCATAGCCAGCGGAGAGAATCCTGTGCTGATCTCACAACATCTCCAAATGGTTTTGTTGAGTTGAGAAGTGTACACCTTACATATCGATGTATATCGTTAGCAGTTTGAACAATCCCACCAGCAACAACTTCCAATATTGCATGGGTCATCCCATTTTTATCTTCTGACAAGCAAGAATACAGTGCTGGACAGCCCTCATTTAAGATCCCCAAAATTCTTTTGGTCTCTTCTGGCTTGCAAATTAGAACCTGTATCCAGAAAGTTAAAGATATAGAATCAAGATGACACTTTTTAATTATATAGGTGATATTACAATAGAAACCAAAGATTAGCCAAACAAATAAAAAAGCTCCAAAATGAAAAAGTAAACACCAAGAAGGAAATAGACAATAATCCCTCCACACCAAGTTGAATGCCTTAAAATTTGTACACATTCTCTCTCATTTATTCATTTGCTCCCCACAGAATAAGTATTTAAGAGAACTGAAGTTGGTTTCATACCAAACATGGAATACAAGAAAAGAAAGAATCTACAAGTAATTTCATTTTCTTGAAAGCAAATCAGTGGATGGGAAAAGAACATCACTAAGTCCAGTTCAGAAACAGGAAATGCTCTCCAACAATTTCATTTTCTTCAGATCAAATCAATGGATGGGGAAAAGGACACCATTTAGTCCAGCTCTTAAACAGAAAACACTCTCCAATTTTGGACATGATAACACACAAATATTGCTATCAGTTAAATAGGTGATATCAAAAGCTAGCACTAAAGGACTAAACTTACACTCTCTCCCTTTGTATCTATACCAGTCCGACCAGCTCGGCCAGCCATCTGCCTGTATCTTGTCCCATCAATAAAATCACGACCAATACGAGGTTGCCGGAAAATGACTCTCCTTGCAGGCAGGTTCACACCAGCAGCCAATGTAGATGTTGCCGTTAAGACCCGCACAAATCCTTTACGGTAACATGTTTCAACAGTTTCCCTTTCTTCAACCTTCACAATTACAGATCCAGCATGTCAGGAGGAAACTATAGGATGGATATTGCAGATAACTAGAAATATATGAGAATTGGCAAAAAGAAATACAATTCCTCACAAAAGGCAAGACCACAAAATCCACTATAGATAAGTTCAACAAGAGAACAGCAACCAATGCTAGCATAAAATTCATTCCAAAAGACTAAAATTGAAAACACACCGTAAGGCCAGCATGGTGATAGGCTACGCCAGCAGGAAGAGTCTCTTCTAGTACAGGATCTAAACCTGCCGGAGATCTACGCAAGGCATCAATAGCAAATTCAAGATCCATTAACTCATTCTGACCATTCTGGGGGCTGACAGAAAACTTCTTAAGGTACTTTACAACATGTCTAGCAGTTGACTCGCATCCTTTCCGACTCGAGCAAAATATCAAAACTGAGTGACCTTCTTGAACAATCTCATTGCATAATTCAACGATATGATCTGGATCTTTACCACCAATATCAGCTATTTTAGGAATTGTCCTAACGATGTTCATTTCTTTGTTATAGATGGTGTAACCCACTTTAATGTATTCTTCCAGTGGAACAGGCCGAAAATCAGTCTCATAGAGAGCAGCCTGCTCAAAAGACAATAAAAAGATCAGTTACAAAGTACAACACACAGCCTTTTATTTTTTTTCACCAAACGAGGTAGCACTCTGGAACACCTAAAGACAGAACACCTACATACAGATACATATAAACAAGTAAACCAGTGTATGCATGTTAAAAGGAAATTGTTGTACAGTGTATGATTTCATATTTAAAATTGTCGAGTACTCACGCATTGGCTTTGCGCATTACATACTGTCAAATGTTTTTCAAATAACATTTGTGAGGTATCCTTGTCAGTGCAGGTTTAATAAAACACGACACTTGATTCACCTAGTCATCGAGGAGCTTATAAAGCATGTTCCAGTTCCATATCGTCTACTCCCATTTGTGAGGTATTATCATTGCAACACCAGCAACACAAAGAAAAGCACGATAACAAAAGCACAATTGTGAGAATGCTGCCTACAGCAAACATGACATTCAAAAATCAACCTTTGGATCCCTTACCGTATATCTGATAGCCAAAGAGTTACAGAGTTGATTTATTATTTTCTAGTATTCTATGAGATGATAAACAAAATAATCGGCCATTAATTTTAATCTGCAGAGATATTAGGGTCTGCTGAGATAATGTTTCCGAAATTTTGAACTTGAGTACCAATTTAATGGTCAATCGATGTTACAAAATGTTAGACAAGTTAAAATAGGAAAGAAACATTTGTTGACTCAATAACAAAATAATAGGTTCCAAGTCACGTCAAATGGTTTTTTATTTTCTGGATTTTAGAAAGCATTTTCCTACCATTTGATCCCTCAATTTTAATATGAAGATCTGACCTCAAAAATGAAAAGGGGAAAAAATCTCGCCACCGTTTAAAGCCAAATGAAGATGCCCAACTCTTATAAAAATCAAACATAAGCAAATGTTATCAACATTAGAAGTTCAGTGAAGAGGCCAAACTCTTAATTGTACAGATATAGATCAGTATAAAACTTTCAATATTGTTTCAACCAGTAGAATTGATGACTGAACACAATATGTCTCCACATTAATTCATTAATTATTTCATTGTAAAATAGTCTTGAATAAAGCATATTAGGCAAGATCCTAAAGCCAGTTCATAAAAAGATGCATCCTGACCTAAGAGCAATCTTCACAAAAAGCAGATAATCTGTCTAATCAAATTACTTAAGTGCATGACAGATTTTTTTTTTTTTTCAATTTCATATTATCATTTGAGGAGCTGCTTCTGCCAGAGTAAATCGTCAAGAAAGACTGCAAAATTCATCTGATGATCTGCATGTAAAGAACACACACAGCAATGAGATACCACATACTTGAAGCCAGTCAGCTACTGCAGCTACATTCGGCAAAGTTGCACTCATCCCAACAATTTGGAGACCACGTACAGGGTCAGCTTTACTGCTGCCTGTACCTGAACTTTCCCCACTAGATGATTCTGCACTGCCTTCACCTGCTGCATAGCGAAGTTTGGTAAGCAAAAGTTCCAATAGATAACCCCTATGCTGGTCACCAACCTGCCAGAAAAATGCATGATGTTATGCTATGAACACAAAACATGTAATTGATTTGTGAAACACATAACTATGAGAGAGCAGAATAAGCTTTGTTGCAGCATTACAAAAAAACTAAATTGAAAACATACCATGTGTAGTTCATCTATCACAATGATACCAAGTTCTGAAAGACGACCCTCTTCTAACAGTCTGTTAATTAAGGAGTTTGCTTTCTCAATTGTGCATACTGCCACAGAGGTATCCTTAGGAAGAGTTGCACCACCTTGATTACCATAGTAACTACGTACTTGCTTGCCAAGTGGCTCCAAAAGCACCTCAAGATGTTCGGCCTGCATCAGTTAGATACTAAATAAACACAAGACAAGTATATCAAGTCCTCGAGAAAGCTATTTGTAGAACAAAATCCAAACACCACCTTTTCTGCACATATAGACACATATGGCAGAACAAGAAGTGCCATTTTTCCGGTTGACAGGATTCGTCGTAGCATCAGTATCTCAGCAACAAAACTTTTGCCAGCACTACAGGAAACAAAGAGGAAAATAAGGATAACCTGGACAAACTTATCGAAGTATCTTACATATGCAATGCTTTTTGCTTGTTTAATCAATTAGAGAAACCCCCGGAAACCTCAATAATGAATGCATCCAAATGTACAAATTAGAAAAGAGCAGTTAAGGAAAGACTATGGACAAATTAGAGCATAAAAGAGGAAAACAGAATAGCATGTGGTAAGAATTAATTTCAACTAAGTTTTACAGTAACAAAGATCATGGTATAAGTAGAGATTACGTAGATATAACAGTTAACATCATGCTGAAAATATCACTGTAGCATTGTATTTTGTGAGAAGTATTCCATTTTCTCTGAAAGTTAATGCTTCTCCGGGAGTTTCAGAAGTTAACAATATCAGTAGACGATAAAGCTTAGATGGATGTTCAAAGAAAGCAACATTTGGAAAATAGTTGGTAGTAGAATGACCAATTTCACTGAAGATATAGAAATGAACTACAATTGATTTGCAAAATTACCTTGTAGATGCAGAGTATACAAGATTCCTGTTCTGCAAAACGCCATCCACCTGAAGGCAGTCAACCTAAAGAAAAAACAACAATCTTAACTCAACTGTTAGATGAACCATCTTAATGTGCCATGAAATGAAATCTTAAGTCACTAATTCCTAAAAATAGCATAGGATAAGGACGAAATAGAGGTGAAAATAAAAAGGTGAAACATCACCTAACTTCATCTATTAAGTCCTATCAAACCACTATGCCAGCACTATAACAGATGAATCTCCAAAATCCAAGGCTGCTTTCAGATTTAAGACAGTTTACAACATGGAAAATGAAGTACAGACACCTAGCACAATATGATCAACCAAGACAATGACACCTGTTCTGATAAGTAATTTATCAAATTCTTTAGACATGGAAAGAAAGATATGCCAAAACAACACATGAACCCAGATGTTAGTTGCCAACATATTAGAATGCAGAGGCTTCTAGCACAGATCCTATAACAGCAATAGCAAAACTTGTCCATTCTAAGACTTTAGAAAACATTGACCTACAGCCAACATATGATTTGCATCTATGAGCATAGATCCATAGTACAGGAACACAGGTTCTCAATCACCCATCAATATATCTCTTCATGAGTTCCCCTTCTTCTTGTCGTTATATACAAGGGAAGACATCATGTCGATATTACATATTACATATCTTTTCTTGCTTAAAAACCAATCAACAACATAAACATCTCACATTGTTTTTACCCTAGAAACGAGCCAACAAATAACAGAACCTAAGTTAACATGAAGTATGGACCACAATAACAGAACCTAAGTTAACATGAAGTAGGGACCAACCAATTGGTCCAAAGCATTAGTGCCAACGGTAGCAAACTAATATTGATAGCACTCACCAAAGGTGAAAGACATACCTGCCATGGATACAATTTTGACATTCCTCTTTTCTTATATATGCTGCATAATTCAGAAGGCAGCCAGTTGTTGAGGTCCAAACGATCCTCAAGTGGTAAAAAGCTTGAAGGACTATCATCTTGATTGAAGCCACCTTTAGGAGTTAAATCATTCAATCTCCTATCCTTTGTGGTAAACATGTCACTGTGATCTTGCGCCCAAATATTCAACTTATTTTCAGTGGCATCATATTTGGATATCATATCTTGTACTCCAAGCAAATCACATTCTGTATGAGCAGCATTATGCTGAGGGCTCAAATTGTGACAAATTTGTTTATTTTCTTGATTTTGGGACGCACAACCAGGTGTTTTTCCTTTAATAATATGTTGTGAGCTTAAATTAACATAAGACGGGGTTTCCTCATCCATGTTGTTGTCCTCAATCTTAGAAAAATCAAAATGCTTTACAGGAAGTGGAGAAACTTCTTTAACCAAATCTTTGCTGTGCTTCAATAGTGGTCCAACAACAGAATTAATTCCACCATTAGAATCTCTGGCAACACCTGCATCCAGCAAGTTATTCAACTTATTGCCACAACCTCCACCTGGTAAATTATTTGCCATACTTGTCTCTTTATCAGGCTTCAAATGTTGAGATTCTAAAGCAAATTGGGAATGCAAATTATCTTTAGGAATAAGCAAACCATCAGCAACTTGAATTGCTTCCTTCCAGAAAGTTTCTCCAGGTGAAAATATGGAGCTTCCGCGTCCTGACTTGGGCGTTTCAGGACGTCCAAGTTTACCATTGAGTGAACCAGGTGTAATACATCCAGCTGCATCAATGGTCAAAGAGGCATTTACACATCTCTTCAAGCTTGTTCCAGGTACTGTTTCATTATCACCCAATTCTATCTGCAAAAGTCATGTAATGACATACACAAACTTCAAAACTATCGGGGTAAATTAGGTCATAGAAGTAATTCTAATAGATACTCACCTCTGTGGAGCATTTGGAAACAACATTGCCAGATTCATCAATAATTGCACTCTGCAGGGGCTTGCTATGTACATCTCCAGAACAAGTACCTTCACCTTCAACATGCAACTGACTCATATTAATATTGCAATGCCTTCTCTTATATGATCTATCCTCTGAATCAAGTGCAGATGGACTACCATGCCTTTTAATTGCGTGTACATTTTTTTCTGATGGTACACTTGCACTACAAGGCAGACAGCAGAAAGGATAGGATATGAATTATGATAGAAGAGACAACAGGGATGAGCACCAACTAATTGTCAGTAACAGCAGATGAACAGAATTTGTCCTATGTATTTATCATCTCAATTAACTATGGATTCACTGCTAAAATAAAGCCAATACCTGCAATACAAGGACAAAAAATTCGTTGCAAACCGCTTTAATTCCGGGTTTTCAGCTTCTCCAGCTGGTGCATTTTCTGGAACTTCCTTACTTGCTCCAGCTACAGAACCACCAAAATCATTCGAAGTTTCAGAATTTACCCTCTGAGCATCTCCAAATAAATCAAGACCTTGAGAACGGACTTCCATCGGCAAAAGAGCATCTTTCTTTTCATCTTCAGAAGATAAACTAATCTCCAACGTTAAATTTCTCTTAATTGGAACTCGCTTAACTGGTGATTCGCTAGCTGCCCGATTAGGGCTATTTTTGTTCTCCTCTGAACCTACTAAAAAATTATCCAAAGAGCCTTTGGTACCAGGAGATCCTTCAACTGCAATCTTTGCATCTTTTCCAACTTTCTTGGACTTCACACTTGGTGATATAGCCTTCCTCTTCTTCTTCGAAGCAAAGAACTGTCCACAACAACAAATAAACCCAAAAACAAAAACCATAGATAAAATTCAGCCAAATAAATCACGCAATCAAAATTTACAATCACAAAATTAATTCAAGGTGACAAGAGGAGGAATTTTACCTGAAAGTACCATAAAAACCTCACCTTTACTGAAAGATTCTTAACAATCATACTATTTTTTAATGCCAAATTGTATGAAGAAGTTAAATACAAGAGAATTTTCCCAGATAACTCAAAACCCAGAAATAATAATGCTAAAAGAATCCAAAAAAGATCAAATTTTTACAGAAAAAATGCATAAATTTTTTGACTCTAGCATATCCATACATAAGTTTACATATCCCTTTTGTCCTCATCATTTTATGACATTAAGGATGGAGAAATACGGATACCTGGTCGATTCGGGCTCGAGGGGAATCCCCGGACGCCATGGCCAAGAACTGTAAAACGTAAGGGATTAAGGCTTCACGAGGCCTGAATTCTTGAAAACACGAAATGAATTAAGATAAATCCAGTGGAATTAAACATGTGGAAATCAACAAGATTCAAGTATAAACCCATTCTTAGGCTGCCTAGAAAACAGCCCAGAAAGTGAATACTGTAGGGGCGGGGCGGGGCGAGGGAGGGACCTTTCTGGGCTCAATTCAAATGTTTTGGGTATTTGCTATAGTGCCCCGCTATCTTATCAAATTTGATTGGCAGTTTTACGGACTGGTCCCCCACGTTAGTAATTAATGGCACCGAGAACATCGCGAGATATGTCATTTTGCTATATGGGACATGGAGATTAGTTAAGTATGGGCACATTAAAATAGTAAGAATGTATAGAAAGTGTAGGCACTAAATTGCGCTTTAGAGGTGGAAACACGCACAATTTTTGCTTTGAAGCTGGAAATATGCAGAATTGAACTATGGACATATGCACTAAATAACCCGTAATTAGTAACTAAGCTAGAATGATTCAATTTCTCATCACATATATCACTTTTTTTTAAAGCACCTCTCCGTAATAGAAAAGAAATACTCCTAGTGTTATTATTCAAGCGGCGGCCTTCATGTGTTGGTTTAAGGGTGTTTTGATAAGTTATGATAATATTTAAACTTTTTCTTAGCAATTTGTATTATTTTGATATGGAAGCATTTTTTCACATTGATGTGGGCAAAATATGTTTCTGTTTATCTTACAAGTTGAATTAAGTTACTCAATACTCAATAAAAAGCTTATCTGATCTTGGTTCACCGACTAAATCAAGTGAAGAATTAATAAAATTTAGTATTTATTAAAATCATGTGCTTAGTGAGAATTTATTTTAATTAGTATAAAATTAAAAAATTCATACGTAAATAGTTGAAGATACGAGCTTGGTCTCATAAAAGCTCATGAAGTTCAACTCGGTTTATATACATGTCAAGTTTGAGCACAATTTCAAATTTATTAAAAATACACAAAGAATATTGAACATTGTAGTTTTGGCATTAATTAGGCTCATGTACATCCTTAATCCTTACCAGTATTCTTTATTCAACATTATCTTCTACTTCTATTCCTCTCTGTTATGTTGCTATGCGTTGCTGGTTCTTATTCTCTTCTCCCTTGTTATGAATAACTCGTTTCCTTATTCATTATGCTTTTCTTACCTTCCTTGTGTTTTATTGCTCATGGTTGTGCTATCGAAGTTTTCCATTATATTCTACCTCTTTTGATGCATTTTGATATTTTGTCGCAAGTGTTCTTTCCTAACAAAGCATATGTCATTATTTTGTTTATGCAATTGTCAGTGGCACTTCTTTTGACATTTTAATTACATATCTTATTTGCTTTAAGGAATTGTTAATGGCACTTCTTTTTTACACTGAAAAAATCTATACTAAACAACATACGATTTAAGCAACAAAAACAAATAAAAAGATGTCTCACCTCCTTGATTTTATAAATTCTCATATATGTGTCTATTGCTTAGGGATATCATGATTTACAGGTATTTTTTGTATGGGAACTTTTGACATTTTAACTATGTAAATTCAATAAAAATACCCCTATAAATTCATTAAACTTATAATGAAAAGTATAGGCATTTTTATCCTTTCATGTGAGTTAGAAAAGCTATAAGGATTGTTACTAACAATCAAAAGAGTACAAATATCTCTCTTTGCTTATTTAGATCATCATTTATGACACTTTCAATAAGCCTCTTAATTTGTATTTCTTTTTTTCATTTTTGAAATGTTCCTTTTTTGCAACTTTTGTTGCTTTGTATTTTATATCTCATTTGCTTATATCCGCCTATGGATTATGTCCTATGTTAATTAGCTTTTTGTATCTTTATGTTCTAAATTTCTTTTTTATTCGTACTATATTCATGGATACAAATTTTGATCGATACACTTTTTGTGTTAATACTATTTGAATTTATATGTTTTCATTATTCTTGAATTGTACCTTGTATTGAATGGTTTTCAGTTTATTCATACCAAAAGAATTCCCCAATACAATTTATTTCAAATTTAAGTTTTTAATGTCATTGAATTTAAAATAATTTGATATATTGCCTCTAATAAATTACTATTAGATGAATTAAGAGTTTTTCCAGAGAGAAAATAACTCTTATATCCAAATAGGCAAAAGAAGTTCATCCAAAATAAAATAAAAAATTCAATCACCTCAATAAAGGAGATTTGTCTGAGGAAAACTAAAAAAGTCAACCGAGAACCTTCGTTGTTTTAAAAAAAAAAAAAAGGACCAAGAATGTTTGTCCAAAGTCAAATTTGAACCTTATTGCCCTTATAAAGTGATAATTAGGTATTTTTGGAACTCTCTCATAGTCTTGAAATAAAAAATGCTTCCAGTAAAATAACAGTGCCTTACTACTAACTTTGTTTATTGTTGTGTATGAATGTTTCTATTTTTTATATATGGATATTTATATGTTATATATATATATTACAAAGTATATTTGGTAGTATTTGTCTATATATTCATATCATCAATAAACAAATTTCTTAATCAACATTTTGTTCTTCCTATTTGTATTTTCTTCATAACAAATTTATTAAACAATATGCTCTATCTACAGGTGTACATGCTTACTGCCTATGTTAGCCTAACAGCTAATCTTATTATTGGAAAAATATTTTTCAAAAGCAATTCTTTATATTGAACATATTTGCAAACAATGCCTACAAGTTTTTAAAATCTTATATAATCCTCTTATATATATGTTTAAGGTTTCGAGAGCTTTTTCTTTGGACCTTAAGGAAAAAGGAAGTGAGAGACAAAGATGATATTCAAAATGGTAGGTAGGCAGAGAATAGCTTAAAAAAAAGGAACTGAATTAAACATTATTCAAGAAAACAATTAATTTTGGATCATTTTGACGTGGAAAAGCTGAGAAATGAACTCTTGCGCAATTATACTTTCATGATTAAGGTAAAGAACATTAAGGGGGCGTTTGGTAAGAGGGTATCGGAATGGGGTTATGGAATAAACCCCATAACTCATGTTTGGTTTACTGGTATTGGAATTGAAATATTGGAATGATATCTAAAAATATGTCATTTCTCCATTCCTGACTAAGTTCGTGGGTTTTGTCCAAAACCCAAATCTTATTCCCGGTCCCTCTTCTTCCTCTCTTTTTCATTATTTCCGTCGCCTTTCTCCCCCCAATTCTCTGCCCTAATTACCCCTTAAAAACACGACAAGCTGGAGCTTTTGCCGTGGGAAGAAGAAAAAAAACGAATGAAAACCACATCTGTGCTACTAGAGAGGTACGCAAGTTTTCTTCTGTTTGTTTTCTTGTTCCAAGTTCTCTATTCTCCAAGTCCATAAACAAGAATAATTTGTGCAATAGTGGATCTTCTTCTGCTGATTCTCAATCTTCCATTTCCCTTGTAGATTGCTCCTTAAAAGGTTTGTATCTCTAGTTTCTTTAGATTTTTTGCTCTTGGGAGCAGTACGTACTATGCTTTCTGTACGGTCCGGCAAATCTGCACACTTTTCTTATTTTGTTTTCTCTTCTGATATTAGCAGTTAGCAGATCTTCATGATTCTTGAGCTTTAGTGCTTCTTTTTTGTGGGTTCTGGCTCTTTTTTGTTTTGTCTTCCGCTATTGACTTTGTGGGGTCAAAATGAAAATCATAGTTTATTCCATCATCTTCTTGAATGCTGATCTCAAATGCAACCCAAAAAATGCAAAAGAATCCAAAACCAATAAGCATCAGATTTGTATCAATAGGATGAAGTACGGATCTGCATCATATCACCAAAGGTTCCCCACTCGCAAATCGAATTGGAATTTAGGCGTTACTCAAACCATTGATTTTGTGAGTTGAGTTATCACTTGAAACCCACCTACTTCATATTGGTGCAAGATTAGAAGTGCAGACCGTGGAATATTATAAATTTGTTAAATAGCCTGAAACCCGCTTGCGGGTTTCCCCCTTATGTAAAATGACTAAAAGCTGCGTTTCTGTTCTATTTATATCAAACACATACTCTCAAACCCTCACCTGAAGGGTGAGGATGAGAGGGGAGGTTTGCTGGGCATCCTAGGGCCCTCCGATGGGCATGTGCAACTCAACGCAGCTTGCATGTAAAATTTTTTTTTTTTTAAGTAATTTGTTAAATAGCCTGCCTGAAACCCGCTTGCGGGTTTCCCCCTTATTTTCGTCTATTCACTCAGCTCCGTCTGTTTTGACGATTTTCGTCCACTTTTCAGGTTAATTCAAACCACGGGGTATCGACTGGTATGATATGAAACCACAGGGGGTTTTTATGTATGATTGCTTAACCACAGGGGGATTTTTTGTTGTTTACCCTTAAAAATACAAAAACCTGCATAACTCTCCCCAACATATGACAAGATTATTAATAAGATTTATGTAATTTTTCTTTTGAAACTCTAAGACAAGGTTTATTGTCAATTTTACAGGTAGGGTTAAAATTGGAAATTTATTAGATTCCATTCCGAAAGAACCAACGAACCAAACATCAAGTATAGTAATGATACCCATTTCAGATACTTGAACCAAACAGATGTATTGGAATGAAAGGTCTCATTCCAAACCCAGGATATCCGATTCCAAATCCGAATCCGATTCCAAGCTGCGAACCAAACGCCCCCTAAGAGATTAGTTGGTATGGTATCGGAGTCAAATTGTGGCACCAATTTGACTATATTTTCATATTCGAACCGAGTATCAATTCGACTGAACTTAGGGGTCAGGAGTCAATGAATTCGACAGGATTTAACTAGGAATCGAATCGGATGACATCATAAATACATCATAAATATATAGTAATGATATATAAATAAAATAATATATAAAAAATTCCCTATAAATTGGTGGTTTACAACTTTACATACATATTTCATGAATTTAAATTTAGTCCTAAAGGATTGCACTTAAAAAACTTAAAGGCTATAGGTAACATTGTAGTTTAAAAAATATAAAGGATTAATTATACTTATTAAAATAATATGGGATCAAAATAAATTATTAAAAAATTTTTGGAACTTTCCAAACCTAATGCGTTGTTAGCCTGCCATCTCTATTCTTTTCTTTTCACTTTGTCCTAGTTTCTTCTTCTTCCTTCCTTTCATCATAACTCTTTTCTTATCTTTTATTTCTCACAAATCAAATACACATGAAATCTCTCTTTTTCTTTTAGTTTGTTTGGATTGTGAATTATTAGAGATATTTTTACTGTAGCATTTTTTGTGATGTGATGTATGTGAGATAAAAAGGTAATTGAGAAGATAAAAAGGTGTGTTAGAAATTGTAATGATGATGTAAGCAAATATATTTTGGCAAATAAATCGCAGTCCAAACAAATTATTTACACTTTTCCCTCATCTCTCTTCTCTTCCATTCTTTACTCTTTTCTTTTTTTTTTCTCCTCTGATTTGATTTGAAATATTTCAAGAACTAAGTTGCAGGAAATTGGGCTAAAACAATTTAGGGAATGAATTTTTTCTCTTAATTTGGATCGTTTCTCTTAGAGCTGGTCAAAGATCAAAAGATGGAAAAAAAAGAAGAAGAAACCAATATTAACTAGAAATTGCAATTATCAGTGTCAACACCAAATCCAACGTTGCGGCGTGTATCACGCACAATCTTCTCATAGTCAACATTTGCTTTGGTGGTGATCTCACAAAAAACCATTAACATGTTGGTCTTGGTGCAAGTCTCGCAAGAAACTTTGTTGTCAGGATCTTGTTCAAGGAAGGCATCAAGCACTGCATCAAATATCTAATCATAGATCTTGTCTGGTTGTCCCTCATTTATAGATTCAGAGGTGACCAAGAAGGTATCCATCCTTTAAACCTTGAAAAAAGACGAACCCAACAGCAAAGGTGAGAGAGGAGAGATTTGGTTGGACCTCTTCTAGGCACGTCCCAAATGCTTGCAAGGAAGAAGAACCATTGGGAAAAATGAAAAAAATTGGGTTCTTTTCGATTCTAGCGGTTTTCAGTCAAACTCAAGTTTTGATCGGGTTTGGCTGATTCTTTAACTAGCGATTTTTTTAGGAGACTCGGACCGGATGTCTGGTCGATTCCGGATTCAATCGGTTAGTTTGATCCAAGTTTAAAGACACTGCAATTTGATACAAAACAAAGTGACAAAAGTAACAAAACCAATTTCTCACGTTAACTAGACCGAAACATCAAAACTTAAATACATAAACCTTGAAACGATAACTTAAATAGAAGCAAATTTAATTAAAGATATTTTGCTTAATAATTAGTTGTCTTGACTATAAATAAGCTAATACTAATTACTTATTTCATGGATAATTTTTAGCAAATTAAACTTAGCCTTTTCAAGTTTAGAGTTTTGAATGTATAAAGTTAGATAACTATGAACAAGTGCTACTACATCAGGCCATTTACTTGGACTAGATATAGCATTGTTTGTTACCCATAATCTAAACTATATCCAGAACTTTTGGTTCCACTAACTTTATGTACTTCTTGTGCATATGGAACTCTTGAAAAACTAATGCTATTATTGATACACACTACACAACTCTACACACACACAACAACTTCCCCTGACCCTTCCATCTTTCTCTCGATCCCTTATTTTTCAACTTCACACTCTAGCACACATTACACATACTTACACACAAGCTCTCTCTCTCTCTCTCTCTTTCTCGACTCACACACACAACATACACAAATTCTCAACAAATAAAAGAGGAAAGAAGAAAAGGTAGGAAAGGAAAATTTCCCAAAAAAAAAAGAAGAAGAAAAAGAAAGCAGGAAAGACTCATTTCACTTCGTCGATCTTCACTGGAAATCACTATTGCCGAATATCAAAAGCATTGTAAAGCCCTCATTCCCTTTCCTTATCTTTTGACTCCGGGTGATGATGTCCGAAACTATGAGGTTTACATGACTATTTCTCCTCTCCTTAATGATTCCCATTTCTTGTGATATTTGTCTTAGCAAATTTTTCCCGTTTCTGAGAAAATTTTTTCATTGTATAGCTTATGTGATGTCTTGGTTATGATTTCTTTTTGCTGCTAAAAAATTTGGAAAAGATTTTAATTCAATTTGGACCGAATAGGAGCATTTTGTTCTAAGCCTTTAAATTATTTGATAAGATGCCTCTATGAAACTTTGAATCAAAGAATGAAGTAAAATCTTTGTGTGTATGGTTAGTCAATTTATAATGATTTTTGTGATGAAAAATGGTATCACAAAGGATTGTTTTGTTGTAATTTTCATGAATTTTGGTGGTGTTGTTCATGTCTAAAAACAGGTGACTGGCTGTTTCCGAAGCATTTCAAACCTTTTCTTTCATTTTTTGAGAAAATTAAGCCCTAAAACATGATCTACTTGAAAATGGAGTTTGAGATCATGTTTTGGTAAATTTTGGTGACAAGAAGGATTACCGACAACCTGAGGCGGTCCGGAGGCGGCGCTGCCCCAGCGTCAACCATGATCGCCGGCAGAGGAGTTGCATGTGGCCGAAGGAGAGGAAGAAGAAGAAGAAAAAAAAGAATAAAGAAAAAGAAATAAAGAGGAAAAGGAAGTAAAAGAGTGGACTTGTTTCTTTTAATTTGTTTGGGCTGATTTTTTTGTTTTTTTGGTCGGGCTGTTTTTTTTCTTGGTTGGGCTTATGTTGGGTTTTGGATGATAAATTAGAGATGCTTGCTATTTTAGGCATGTTTGTTTTACATTAAATAATTAACATTTTTTCTTTCGGGCCAAAGTAGTGTGACTCAAACACTAAGAATGTCCCAAAGTTGTTTCTTTGTATATTCTTATAATCAAAAATTTATTTTTGCAATTTGACCCCTAAACTTTTGAATAATTTTATTATGGTCCGAAATTTTTAGATTTCTTTTATTTAGCCCTTAATTTAATTTTATTTTAGCCCCTAAATTTTATCATTATTTAATTTTGATCCTTAATATTTTCAAAAATATATCTTGACCTTAAAAACTTTATAATTTTTGCAATTTAATCCTTGATAGTTTTTTATTTCTCAATTATAATTATTTTCTTTCTTTAATTGTTAATATGTTTTTCTTACATACATTTAAATTGTAATTTTGAGTGTTTTAAGTTCATTTGCATCTTAGGCATGATGATGTAAATTTAGTACATTTTATGAGTTCTTTTAAAGTATTTTCAATTAAATTGGTGTCTTAATCTTTTTTGTTGAATTTTGAACGTAAATCTTCCCTCATTATAGTCCACTACTTCAAAAAGGAGGTAACCATATTACCCTTTAAATTCCAATTATATATTTTTATGTAGTCTTATGTGTCTATATGTTTCATATGTTTTCTTTTATTATTTATTTTAAAATTTTACCCATTTTTATGTTGATCTAAATTAAGTTTTATAATTATTTGGGGGCACTTAAATACCCAAGATGTAATATATAGGTTATATCTCCTTTTGTAAAAATGTAATTAGATACACAAATGTAATAGATAGATTATATAGGTTTATTTTCTTGTACTTCCGTTTTAAATTGTAGTTAGGTTTCCCATTGTAATAGATAGATTTTGTATATTTGTATTTTATGTGCTTATGTGTTTTAACGGTTTTCCTTGGGATTTTGCATCTGAATATTATGTCTATGTGCTATATACTCTATATGATCCAATATGTTTATTTATTTTAATCTATATTTTATATGTTTTAATCTATATTTATTTTAATGATGAATGTATGATGTCACCATATTAGTGTAACGCTAGTTGTAATTTTTTCCTCCATTTTTATATTAATCCAATGCTAATGAGGATTTATAAAAATGGGTTAATCCAATATTAGAACCTTGAGTTATCCATGCGTTAGATTCATTTTTTATATGTTATTCATTGTGTTTTCATGCATTTTTTCCTATTTTAGGTTATTTTTCTTATTTGCATGATATTGTTTCTTATATCATTCCCTTATCGCTATATGTATGAACCATATCATTTTAAATTTGTATTTCACTTAGAAAATTAGAAAGATAAGTTAGTTTATTTGCTTACTTCGGTTAGAAGAGTCATCTTTCAGATATAGGAAATATGTAAGTATAACATTTTAACTTTACCATGCTACTACCCTCTATAAGAAGGAAAATTGTATCACGAGTTTTTGTTCCACGTATCCAACATGTTACATTTTTTTCTCTTTGGTCATGCATATTGATATGTGTGTGTGTGTGTGTATTATAAGTTTTTTTTTTAATCTCATTTTGTCATACTTGTGACACCTTCAAGAGATTATTTTTGGGTCTCCCAATTAATACGATTAGTACCAACTAGACCTTAAAGGGATATTTTGTCCCTCCCAATATCCCTTTTAGATTTAGGGGCCTGTTTAGCAAATGAGCTTTTGCCCAATTTTGTCTCATACCAGTTTTTAACAACTTTAGTTACAGTAATCTCAAAAAAAAATTTAAAATTTTTAAACTGCACACTTCAAAATACCCAAAACACAAAAAAAAAAAAATCCCTTCCTCTTTTATTCTTTCACCTAAACCAACTACCACCGCTGTCGCCAACTAACACCAGTTCCAACGCCGGCCACCTCTTTCGGCGTCGGTGCCGACCACCTCTTTTTTTTTCAACAATTTTTTATCACATCCCCATTTGGCCTTGAAAGAAGTGCTGCACGTATGACTATTTATTCCAAATCAATGGAAGGATCATACAAGGAAGGAACAAAATAAATGTTGTTTTTTCTTATTGCTGTTGTTCTATTATTCTCTAACATGTCCAATTCTTTTGACTCCATACTATCTGGAAGTCTCCAACTGAAAAAAAATGTCTTTGCCGCTGCTTGGTTCTTGTAGGAAGAGAGAGGTCGCGGGGGAGAGGAAGAAGAGGGGGAAAGAGAGGGGAAGAGAGGGGGAGAGAGAAAAAAGCAAAAAATAAAAAAAGTTTTCTGTCGCTACTTGGTTTCGACAGGGAGGAAAAGGTTGCAGGAAAGGGAGAGAAAAGGGAGAAAGGGAGAGGGGAGGAAGGGGGAGAGAGAAAAAAGCAAAAAAAAAAAAAAAAAAAAAAGTTTCTGCTGCTGCTTGGTTCTAGTAAGGAGGGAGAGGTGGCGGGGGAGGAAGAGGAGGAAAAAATTGTTTGTGCCGCTGCTTGGCTTCGGCAAGGAGGGAGAGAGAGAGTGGGAGGGGGAAGTGAGAAGAAGAAGAGAGGAAAGAAAAGAAAGAAAGAAAGAAAAGAAAAAAGAAAGAGAAAGAGAAAAAAAAAAAGAAGTTTTTCACCTTAAAAATTTTTCCTACAACTTCTACAGTAAACTTCAATAAAGTTTTAAACAAATATCGAAAAAATTCATTTGCCAAATGGGGCCTGGATTTTACATTCATTTATAAATATTTGAATGCGATAAGTTTGAGGGTTAGATTAAGAAAATTTTGACTAAATCTCACTACTAATTTTGGTTAGGTTGAAAAGGTGATTCAAATTTGAGCTGATCGAATCTTTGTCTTCCTTTTATTCAACTGTGACTCCCGAACATTTTTCTCATGTTTTCAAAGACTCGGAATCTTTTTAAAAAAGATTTTTTATTTTATTTATTTTCTAAAACTTTTCTAGGGACTTGGTGTATTTAAATTTAATATCAAGTAGCGACTCCCCTTTATTCTAAAAATCCCTTGGGCCAAACTGTCGCATTATTTTGGTCACATTTTAGGCATTTTTCCTTTATTTTTTTAAAATCAAAAATCCATTTTTCATTAAACATTTCTTCTTATTTCGAAAAATGGGGTGCGACATCTCCTCCTCCGCCACCACCCCACTTGTCCACCATTCCTAGTCCCCTTCTATATCATTGCCAACCAACCCCTCTTTCTACCTCGCCAATCCAATATTTCACAAATATTCTAGCAAAAAACAAGTATAAAAACTCAGTCTTCATTAGTTCAATATTTCACAAATATTCTAGCAAAATCCCATCAACGCTATCAAACTTCTCTAAATATCAAAGTAACATTTGGCTAAAAATGATGAGTCTTGCAACAAACAACGTAATTGCTATCTTTAACTCTGGGAACCTTTGAGATTTTTGTCGGAGAGCAACAACAAAAATAAGAACCAAGTTGTCCCGCAAATGATAGACTATGTATTTTCTATTGACAATATGAATCAGCCATCATAAAATGCTATGCTTCGAGTAGGCTTTTATTGAATCGGTCACTATTTAGAGCCATCCAAAAATGACAACTAATCCTGCCACTTCCTCCCCAACAACCACACTCTTTTTCTTTCTCTCTTTTCTCATCTTTTTCGTCTACCCCCATCTCTCTTTCCCCCTTCCTCAACCTGTGACCATATCTAGTTGAGACTTGGTTATGACTCAATCTGATTGCTGGCTGAGGGAATGGAAGGCAAAAAATGGGAGAGATGGAGAAAGGGATATGAGGAGGAAGGGAGAAATAAGGGAGGGAGTGGTTGTTAGGAGAAAGGATAAGAAGAGAGACAGGATGGAGGCTAGCGGGAGTTGGGTAAGAGGGGTAGATGAAGAAGAAAGGACAGAGGGTTAAAGAAGGAAATAGGAAGGGTAGCGGTACTAGAAATGGCAGAAAAGAAGGATATGATGATAGACAGTGAAGAGTGGTAGTAGAAGAGGCAGGGTGGTAGGAGTAGAAGGGGAGGGTAGGTGGCGGAAGTTGTGGAGCAAGGAAGAAGATGGTGAAGGAAAGAAAAAGGAGAAATTAGTTGATAAAAAAAATATTTTTAGAAAGAAATTTAATTTCTTTGGAAAATTAATCATTTTTTGTTGCTCATATTTGCACAAAAAGCGAGTGTATTGCACTCTTTGGATGATTTCTATCAAGTTTCAAATAAGTTCAAAATAGAAGGTGGTTATGTGAGTTTTTAAATACTGAGGGGATATCGTGATCGAACTCTAAATCATAAGAAGGTTTTTTGTATTTTATTCTTATAATTTTTTTTGGGCAAATTATCCATTTGGCCCTTGAACTTTTAGTTTAGGTAAAATTAAGCCCCTTGACTATTTTTAGCCAATTTTTAGCCCTCAAACTTGTAAAATTGGGCACCCGTGACCCTTTTAGCTAGTTTATCCGGTTTTGCAATCGAAAAGCCAATTCACACAAATGGCAGTATGCTTTGAAGAAGGGCATTTTTGTCCGCATATTCTAAACAAAAAGGGAACAACTCCTCCTTCTTCCCTTTTCCTAACTTAACCCAATCGCTAACTTATTCAATAAATAAATTGCAGAAGGAAGAGAGAGAAGTCTGCAAAGAAACAAGAAAAAGGGAAAAAGGTAAAGTCAAGTGAATGGAAGAAAAAAATGCAAATATCGCAACCCTCTGTTTCCTATTTGTCCTTGCAGTAAAGTCACGAAGATGATTACTTCTTGGACTGATAGAAATCCAGGGAGATGGTACGCCGTTTGCTCAGAAGAAGTTGGTGGTTGTGGGTATTGGAATTGGATTGACGACGAGATGTGCCGTCGTTCTATTGAGTTGATACCAGGCCTTCTAAGGAGAATCAATGCAACAGAAAAGTAAAAAGAGGAATTTGAAACTGCAGTAGTAAGATCCGAGGCAAAAGCTGTCAAGTTGAAGGCAAAATTAAGAGAAACAAAGAAGTAGCTACGGTGGCAGAAATGGTTGAATAAGTTCCTTGTAAGGGTTCTTGTGGTAAGTTGGTTGGTTGCTATAATCATGATGCTTACAGAGAAAAAAAGAGGTGGAGTCTCTCCTGGGATGCTGCAAATTGAGGATAAATGTAATGAGATTATGCAAATTGAAGATGATACACGAAGGGCAGTGTGTAATTGTGACATATAGCCATCGGCACTGCTAGTTTTGAGAAAAATGGATGGAGCAAATGGATGTATGGTGTATGGTGCAGAGGGTTAGGGAGAAATGTATTGTATTCTTTAGCTTTACAAGTCTTTGTTGTATGTTGGATTAGTGTAAAAGTGTGGTTGAACCCAATCAATACTAACTGTAATTTTTGGCAAGTAATGTGATGAGAATTATTTATCCCAATTCCCATGTCATGGGCTTTGTTGGATGTATTTGATTGTATTAGTCAACAAAACTGCTATACTAAATCATACAAATATAAGATAACAACTGCATAACATTAGAATATAATTAGCAAAAGAAAATTACAATGATCTTTGCCTGTAAATACATAGAATAATCACTTTCATAGGAAACAGACAAATGCACAAAAATTAGTGACCTTTGTCTGTATTGCTAGATACCAAGCACAGGCACATGCTTTGATTCCCCACAAAAGACTATTCAAAAAAAATTCATTTATAGTCTGGACATTCTAGTTGCATCCATTTACAGTCAACAAAATCATCACAAAAATATTTGCAGGTCTTCTTTTTTTGTCAGGTTTGGTAACAAAAGATGGTGCAATATTTCAAGAACTTGTTCCAAATCTAGCAGATCTTCCCTTTTCTCTTCCCCTTCCCCTGCCTCTTCCTCTTCCTCCACCTCTTCCCTGCCAGTTTCCAATATTGAAAGGTGGATCTTTATCCAAGTAAGCATAGTTGAGATTAATAAAACATTTGTCTGCATCTGTCAATGGCCTTTTTGATGTACTTCTCTTGTGTATATGAACTGGTGGCCTTACGATGGATTGTTGGGACTGAGATTGATGTGTTGGCTGCTGCTGAGTATTTTGCTAATTTCTTTGTCGCTGATTGTTGCTTATTTACATATTAAAGAAAGCATTTCAAATCACAAAAAAAGTCACAAAGAAAAGGAAGTTATAATGAAATCCAAACTCACACGTTGTCTTTTTGTTGGAGCTTTCTGCTGCTGCTGATTACATGGTTGTTCAGTAGGTGTTGGTTGTTGAGAAGGTTGTTAAACACTAGATGACTTAGGAGGATTCTTGCAAGTCGCAACATTATGTCCAATCCCTCCACACTTTCTACAATGGATTACAACATTCCTTCGCAACCTTTTGCCATGGTCTTTTCCTTCTGTAATATCTCTCTTTCTAGCTTTCTGTGGCCTGCCAGGTTGAGTGACACTTGCTGGTGGGTCAAACTCCAGCATATCTGACTGTGGCCATTGAATGTCTCCATTAATAGATCGGAACACATTATCATAGATGGTAAAGAATAGCTCCCTATGATAGTAGTTAGCCAACATCTTCTGTGGATCCTTATTAGCTCTATGTAGAGCAGCAATTGCATGGGAATATGGAATGCCACTCAAGACCCACAAATTGCATGTACACTCATTTTTCTCAAGGTCAACAGTAAATTGGGCTCCCCGTGGCCCTTTTGTCTGATAACTTGTTTTTGTATTCCATGTTATTTCTCATTGTGCTGCACATTTGACCATTTCTTCCACAATTTCTCTAATGAGTGTCCCACCATCTAACTTGTATTTTTTCATTGATGCCATTCTCTTTTGGATCCTTTCTATCAGGTATTCTCTAATAGCCTCCATCATAGAAATAATAGGCTGGTCCCTAACCTCTAAAATATGGCCATTAAATGATCCACACAAGTTATTAACCAGCATATCACACTGTGTATGTATGGAAAAAAAGGCCTTACACCAATGTCTAGGGTATGGTCCCTTCTTCACCCATGCATGTGCTTCTTTGTCATATTCTTCAAACTCATCCATGGCTTTGTTGAAATGTTCAATTGTTGTGCAACTTGCTATACTCCACAATCTATCATTCAAACCTAATCCTGGATGTTTTTTTTTTAAAAATTTCTGTACATGTATTGAACACAATATATGTGTTCAGAATTTGGTAGAACCTCTGCAAGTGCTCTATCCAGTCCTTACACAAAATATCAAAATAGATGTAAGTTAGATATCCAAAGAATGTCATAACAGTTTAGAAGTTTGAGGGCTAAAAGTTGCCTATACAAGATAGTTAAGGGGTTTAATTTTACTTAAACTAAAAGTTCAAGAGTCAAATGGATAATTTGCCCAACACAGTAATTTTATAAATGGATAATTTGCCAAACACAGTAATTTTATACTTTTACCTTCTATTGGTCAGACATGAAAGTATAATATCCCTTATTTTGTATTTCTAGGTCGCCACTCAAGAGGGTTAAGAACCATCTCCTTTGCTCCGTAACCTCATTTTCAACAGCTGCCCATGCAACTAGCCAATAGCCATTGTTGGGGTCCACTGCAATAGCTATCAATAGTTGGCCTGGATATCTACCTTTAATATGACATCCATCCAAACACAAAATAGGTCTGCATTCGTCTTTAAAACCTTTCTTCAGTGGGCCAAGGCAGCAGTACATCCTCATGAACCTTGGATTACATCTAAGTCCTCCAAATAGAGTGAACATAACCTCCATTGTACTGCCAGGATAAGTCCTTTTAATCTCTTCACAATATTGCCATATTTTCTTGTATTGTGACTCAGCTGACCCCTTAATCTTCTCAATAGCTAGTGACTTTGCCTTAACTGCAACATGCTTAGAGATTTCTGCCTTGTAGTCTTCGTGGACTATTTGCCTTAACTCTCTCGTTGGCAGATTGTTGTTTGATTTTATCCTCTCTATATACCTGTTAGACAACCACTTGGTAATAATATTCTTATTTTTCCATGCATGGTTGCATGTTTCATGGACATCATGCATAGTCTTTACTACCAAATACTTTGTGCCGAGCCTTCTCTATTGAAACAAATACAAGTCATTTACATGGCTCCCTACACTTGGCTCTCACCCTGGTGGGTTCATTTTTATAGGTCCAAACAGGTTTACCCATCCTAATCCCATACTCAGTCACAGCAGATTTGAATTGTACTCTTGACTCAAATTTTATCCCAATCTCGAATTTGGGATCCTTGAGGAATTTCTCTAGAACAAAATCCTTGTATCTCCCTTTGAATTCATCATCTGATGAGCCATTGTCATTATTTAGCTGATCAGGAATGTAATCTTGTTGGAGTGAATCTATATCCTCTAGTCCCTGGCTAGATTGGTTTGCTGGTCTAGTTCTCCTTCTTCTAACTTGTTTTTTTCTCGCACCTTGCTGTTGTGTTTCCAGGTCAGTTTCTGTTTGTATGTCTAAAACATTCTCCTGTTCTGAACACCGCGTCTGGTTAGTTGTGGTGTCATCTCTCTGCTGTTGCTGTGAAGTTTCACCGTTGCCATCAGTATTCGAAAATAAAATGTCCAGTATTTCCTCTTCACCACCATAGTCATTGGCACCACTAAATCTATCATTTTCTTCCTCTGATTCTGATTCAGATTCATCTTCAATGTTTTCTATACTTATTGATTCATTAGCCCACAATTAGATGCTGCATTACTATAGTCTGCATCATTTTCACCCTCTGCTGTCCCAACATTAGTAGCTGCATGACTGCTTTTTGCTCTTTTTTCACCCCTTACTACCCCAACCATACAATCCCTTCTAGTACTCTTCTAAGTATCTACATATTTAGTTATGCATTCTTCCTTATCTAATTCCTCTATGACAACTCCATATTTTTTTCCCTTATTTGGTGACTCTATTATTAGATTATTTTTTAGTTCTTCAATTTCTATTACTATTAGATGATGACAATACATTTCCATCACCTTGAAATTATATGCCCAATCACAGAATGTCCTAACATGAGTATCAGTGGACCATTCTCTCAAACCAATCCCCATGTCTGCAATTGGTTTAAGGTAATAGTACAAAATGGCTGCATTACGATGACCAACTTTTTCAACCATTTTATTCAATTCATGGATTGACATACGCTCAGCATCACACATATCTACATAGTCCACTTCTCCATTCTCATAGCTGACATTAATTTTTCCAATTTATTCTTCCCCCGTAGTGTAACCTTATGCTAAATATTTCAGATTCTGGAGCTGCATCCCAATATGAATTTTTCGTTTCAATACAAGTTGGGCTTACATGAAGTGCAGATAAATGTACTATTCAAAATTCAACTATAATTAATTAAATTTCAATTTCTGCTACACATGCTTTTCAAAAAAGTATAATGTAATACCCAAATCCAAATTAAACAATAAAAAAGTTCCAACTTTTAATCAAATGCCGATTATTCGTAAATCCCTAGGTGCCCACCACCATACCCCCACATCTAGGATCACTACCACGTCACTTTCAGTAACCCCTACCACCAAAATTTTACCTAAACCCATCCAACCACTGAATATGCTAGCTATTTTACATTTAAAGGTTCCAACAAAGTTACATACCATAAGCGAGGACCAGATCAAAGTACTCATTTTCCGGCCTGATTTACCACTCCATTGTTGCTTCAATGTCGATGATACCCAACTACTGTTGAACTTGACACTGATTCTCTCTTACTTTTCTCCATCCATAAAGATCCTCAAGGGAAGATGAAAAAGGGTGAGGAAAATGCGGTGTGGTTCAACTTGTTTGGGCGGGTTAGGAAAAGGGAAGGAAGAATGAGGAGTTGTTTCCTTTTTCCTTAGAATATGCGAAAAAAATGCCATTCTTCAAAGCATACTGCTATTCGTGTGAATTGGTTTTTCGGTTGCAAAATCGAATAAATTGGCCAAAAGGGTCATGGGTACCCAATTTTACAAATTTGAGGGCTAAAAGTTGACCCAAAATAGTTAAGGGGATTAATTTTAGCTAAACTAAAAGTTCAAGGGCCAAATGGATAACTTGCCCTTTCTTTTTGTTAAAACTTGCTTGTTGACTAAACTTTTCAACCATGGCCCTGTTTGGAAGCTTGATTTTTTACCAAATTTGTATAAAACTAGTTTTTTAACAACTTTTGCTACAGGAACCCAAAAAATTTATCAAAGTTTTTAACCTACATACTTAAAAAATATACAAAAACTTTTCCCTTCAACTTTTCTTCTTTTTCCTCCCCCACCCAACCCACCACGTCCTCCGGCACCGGCGACCATTTCTACCACCACTTCCGGGGCCGGTCACTATTCCGGCTACCAGTTCCGGCGGTCCTCTTTTTTTTCTTTTTTTTTCTCCCCCTCCCCCCTCCTCTCTTCGACTCTGCCTCCTCCGCCACCCTCCCCCTCCCCGTTTCCCTTTGCCCAAACTGGTCTCTGATGCTCTTTTCCTTTTTTTTTTTTCTGTCTCCCTCCTCCCTCCCCCGCCACCCTCCCCTTCCCCCTCCCCCTTTGACGGATCTGGTCGCGCTACCAGATCGCAAAGGAGGAGAGGAAGGGGGGCTGCGATCTGGTCGCAAGACCAGATCGCAGCTAGGGGAGGGGGAGGGTAGGGGAGGGGAGGGTGGCGGGGGGGGCTGGGGAGGGAAGGGGAAGGGAAGGGTTGGCGGGGAAGGAGAGGAGAAGAGAAAAAAAGCAAAAAAAAAAATTTTGATTCTCACCTGTTGGTTGCTGCCATGGAGTACCGGAGAGGGATCAGGGAGGGAGGGGAGGGCGAGGGAGGGAGAAGGGGAAGAAAGGGAGGAAGGAAAAGAAAAAAGAAAGAAAAAAAAAGAAAAAAGAAAAAGAAAGAAAGAAAATGAAAAGGAAAAAAAATTCATCTTACAAACACCCAAATTTTTACAAAAGTTTTTCTACAACTTTTACAGTGATCTACAGTAAAGTTTTATACTAATACCCAAAAAACTCACCTTCCAAACAAGCTCCATGTTTATTGAAATCTTTTGAAGTAGGGTTTTTCTGGTCCTTTCACACATACCATTAACTGAGTTTAGGTACAATTATTGACAGGTGGTTGAGTGTTATTTGGTTAAATTAGAGGGTTTATCTTGCAGTATGGACATATCTCAAGGAGGTAGATGTAATTAATCCAAAAAAAAAAAAAAAAAAACTCAGAAATGCGACTGCAATGAATCCGCCAATCGGGACCCCTCACTTCCACTTTAATAAGGCTTCGCTTTCCCTCCAGTGCCACCTTCTGTACACGTGTGCTATGTCTATCATCTCCTCCTCGATAAAACCGCTCCTGTGAATACCAAAATTAAACCTAACATTTAATTACTCTACGACTAAAAATCCTCTCACAATTTTCAGAATATCCAATTCGCCTAACTCAAGTCTCGGTCTTGTCTAGGGTTTCAAGCAGGAACCAGTTGCAACTCTGCATGTATTCCCTCCTTCAATCGGAATCTTTTTTTTTTTGGAGGCCGTTCCTTGTAGTATACGCTGTTTTTCTTGTTGTTTCCCTTTTTTCCGTTTCAAATTATACATTTTTTTTCCTGTGCAGAATTTTTTTTTAAAGAAAGTTAACTTGCATGCTTTCTGAAGCACCTGGTTTTCTGGATGTTTTATATATTTTCCCAACATTTTCTTTTTTTTTTAATAATTAAATTTAGCTTTTTTATGCATATATACTTGTTGATGTGCTTATTTTTGGTTCTTTTGGTGGTTAAATTACAGAAATCGGATGAAATTTATTGTTCCTTTCTGTTCAGAAATTTCTGGATTCGGCTTTGTTCATGCTTCTTAAGACATAAAGGCTAAGTTTCATATTTTTGGTTAATTGCAATATTCTTTGGAAAAGATTTTAGCTCAATTTCGATTGTTCTTTTTAAAATACATTGTTGTAGCACTCCCTCCTTTTGGATGGATGTGTACGTGAGACAATAAGATGAGATTTTCTCAAAAGCATGCTATGCTTTTTAAAAACAAATCCGTTCCAAACAGAGCCGTACTGTATGTATGCTACTTCTTGATAGGTGATATAAGCATTTTTTTTACTGTTTATTCATGAATTAATATATTGCTGGGTTCATTGAACGGAGTCAAAATTTGACATTTTCAGGTTAGTGGATATTTGGCTATAGAGGAAGGATGGCTTCAGCTGAAATAGAGAATTCCTGCAAGCCTGAATTTTCTTGGGGTAAAAAGAGAGGCGTTGGTGGAAAGAAGAAAGAGGTTCAGTTTTATGAATCGTTTACTTATGATGGCGTGGAGTATGTTTTATATGATTGTGTATACATGCAAAATAAGGATAGGCAAGCTGAGCCTTACATTGGTAAGCTCGTTAAAATCTGGAAAAATTCTGACAACTCTAAGAAGATAAAAGTTCAATGGTTCTTTCGACCATCGGAGATTTCATACTGGCTTGAAAAACTTAGTGTGGTGGCATCAGAGAATGAATTGTTTTTGGCTTCCGGTGATGGTAAAGGTCTTGCAAATGTTAATCCTCTGGTAAGTAAAGTGGCTGCATTGCTTATGATTATACCCATCTGTCTCTTAAGGAATTGAAAGTCTTAACCTCTTTTCTTATTTCACTAACTGAATGACTTATCTCCCAATTCTAATATAGCTCACACAAAAAAGGTTTTTTCCGCATTTAGAGCTATAATAGTCTCTTTTGAAATTGCAACTTGCCTGGGTTATTGCGCACACCATAACTGCTCAACTTGCTTATTTCCTTAGGAAGCTATTGTTGGAAAATGCTTTGTGGTTTGTGTCTCAAGGGATGACAGGAATCCAGAACCTTCAGAAGAACAACTTCGTAATGCTGATTATGTATTTTACCGATCCTTTGATGTTGGACAGTGTAGCATCCTAGATAAGATGAATGATAAAGTTGGTGGGCTAGAAGGTATGAATTTCTGAACTCTTGGTCTCTTATCTGCAGCTGTATGTTGGTGATGTTGTTTGAGGTATCACACTTTTTTTTTTTCATAAAATTTTGCTGTAGGTTCTTGTGACAAATTTATGTTTTATATTTTCCCTTTTCTCATTGGTTCTACAGTTAGATTCGTATTTAACAGACAAGAGAATGGGATTGACACTGGTCCCATACTTGGTTCCAAGCTTAAAGAGAAGGATAGTAGGATTTCTGAGGCATATGAAGAAACTTTGCAGCATTTAGGGCAACAGCCGCATGAGGTGTTGGAAAGCATAAAAGAAGATGGAAATCATAGTCATCTGGTTGCAAAAGAAGATGCAGAAGCTGGGTATTTACTGTCTAAGGTTGAAACTTTCAATGGACATGCAGAAAGTTTTTTGGACCATTTGAAACCAAGGGTTGGAAAAAGATCTGCCCCCCTTGTTGATCAGTTAAATGGTGAAGTTACCTCCAGCATTAGTCAGAAGAATAATTCAGCTGATGCTAATGCTGCAACAAAACAAGTTTCGGATAGTGTACTACCTGCCAGTAAGGGAGTGGCGGGAGAGAGATTAGAATGTGATCCTCCTAATTTAGATGATAAGTCCTCTAAAAGAGAAAAGCTGGATGATCCTGTTAAACTAACAAAAAGCAAGGAGAAGATTAACATTGAGCAGTTAACTCCAAAACAGGTTGACTTAAAGAAATCTAGTCTTGTTTCTGTGGAAGAAAAAACAAAACTTGGTCCAAGAAAGGATACTGTTGGGTTGGACAAGCGTGGGAAGTTGATAAAAGATTCTAATGTTTTGGATGAGAGACCTTCAAAGAAACTAAAGGTTCAGGAATCTGTCAAGTTATCTGAAGATAAGGACAAGAATTATTTGGAGAAGGATAATAGTACAACCAGTGGAAGTAAAGCAAAAGGTTCTCTTGCAGCTGGAAGTTCGGCTGAAGGAACCGGAAAAGCTATACTTGCTCAAAGTTTATCTAGGCCGGTCAAGGACACAAAATTCAGTGAAGATTCTGGGGCTTTGGGTGACAGACCTTCAAAGAAACTTAAGGTTCAGGAATCTGTCAAGTTATTTGAAGATAAGGACAAGAACAGTTTGGACAGGGCCACAACCAGTGGAAGTAATGCAAAAGGTCCTCTTTTTGCTGGAAGTTCAACTGAAGCTATTGGAAGAGCTAAGCTTGCGCAAAATTCTAATGGTCCAGAAAAGGACACCAAATTTAATGAAGAACCTAAAGCTTTGGAGTACCAACCCTTAAAGAAAGTAAAGGATAAAGAATCGAAATCCGTCAAGTTGTCTGAGGATAAGAGCAAGAATAATTTGGAGAAGGTGAATATTACAACTAGTGGAAGTAATGAAAAAGGTTTTGGAGCTGGAGGTGTGATTGAAGATAAAAGAAAAGCTACAGTTGCTCAAAATTCTGCCTTGATGGATGATGGCCCTTCAAAGGAGAAGCCTAATGGTAAAGTAAATGAGCTTAACAAAACTATAGCTGGGCCTGACAAGATCCATACCAAGGAGGAACCTGGAGAAAAGATGGAAAAACTTAGTAAAAGCTCTAGTAAGTTAGACAAGGGCCCTCCTACAGAGATGTGCGAGCTAAAGTTAAGTGAGAACAGTAATGATTCCGTTGGACTGGAAAATGGCCCCTCTATGGTGAAGCCTAATGCAAAGACTAATCTACTAATGAAAAATCGTTCGGGGAAAGGTCCTTTGGAGGAGAAGCTTGATGAGAAGATAAGACCAAACAAAGGCTCAACTAAAAGCTCAAACGCATTTGTTGATGATAAAATTTATGGGAAAATCTTTGACGTCACTCAGAGACCTGTAAGTTGTGATAAATAAACTCTCTCTTTATCTAAAGAATTCTTTGGTTATCAATACTCCCCATATACAGGTGAAATGTTACCTCGGAATGTCCGAGGATGAGGCCTCAATTGAAGTGGAATATATTATGAGGGCCAAACTCCCCATATGGGGACTAACCAATTGTGGTCGATAGAAGCCTAAGTTGTACTGAATCTCACACCTATGGACATGTATCAGCTCCCATATTGCAATGAAAAAGCTTATTAAGCCGAGGCTATTTGTGGAGTAAAGAACCTTAGACAACTGTATAGTCATAGATCCATGGAGTTTATGAATTTAACTTGCCACCTCCCGTGTTGTGTTGGAAAAACTTATTAAGCCTAGGCTTGCCATTTGGGGAATACATTACTGATTACACAACCATATACTCCAATATTCCGTCATATTCATCTTGGTTACTTTGACTTGATTATAGTTGCACACGGTGGAGTGTTTGGATGACCGGAAAGTGAAGGAGAGGTGCCGGAAAGAAATTACTGTTCTCATCTTGTCAATTTATTAGGTTTATGAGAAAAATGTCAGTTTTTTCATTTTTTTGGAAGAGACGTTATCTTATAGAAGCAGTTTGGATTTCGCCCAAAAGTTGTTTCTCGTATGATACCAAAATTACCTATTTACTACCTTTTAGTTTGATTCTTTTTCTTATTAAAACGTGAAAAAGACAATGCCTATTTTTCATTTACCTCGATTTTTCTTGATAGTCTTTGCCATTTAACTTTTGCTATCTTTTAAACGATTTAGGATCAGAATCTTCTTTTTTTGGCTGTCTGAAGGACATGTTTACCAGCAGACGTTACAATGGTGCTAACCTGACCTTTCAGTGACCATCTGCCTTTGTCTCATCATGGTTGATGGATTCACTTTTGGGTTAAACCCACCAATTTTCTTCTTTTACAAGTCACAAATACTTATTGTGATCTTGTTGGACTCCACAGGCTGTGTTAATGTTGTACTATCATAAATTTATGCAGGCTGTTTCGTATCTAGAACCACAGTAACATTGAGTTCTAGGATCCTCTTCTAGTTTTCAATTTTCTCCAGCTTTCCTTGTTGGAATATGATCATTGCATACTACATTTGCAATTTGTACGAGTTTTCAGATCTGTTCACTATAGTGGTCATGAGAATAGGTAATGTTTAACAGGACAACATTTTGGACTAAGAGGAGTTTAAAGCTGCTGTTCTACTTTTGGAGCAGCATAACGATAACAACCTGGTGAATGAGGAGGAATTCATGATGGTGAACTATGTCAATTTATGCTTTTATATCTGCCCATTGGCAGTGAAATACCACCTTAGGAAGCAAATTGCTTTGCCAAGACTATAACATAATTTTCATTAGCAAATTCTTAGTGCCTGCAGAACCTTTGATATATCTAAGATTATTTAGAAATTGAAAGTTTCTGATGCTTTTTCTCTTTGATTTGCTTGCAGGAAAAGGGCAAATGGTTCAAGTCACCTGTAAGTATTTCTTGTTCACCACTGTGGTGTGGTTGTTAGAATGGTTTGTTATAGGACACATCCAATCAGTGATCACTAAATGATTAATGAATTTGGTAGGTTAGTTCAATTAAGAGATCTGTCAAGGTCTAGTGGAGCTTCAGAGGCTTTTCTGTTAGATATAATGGTATAAGCCTGCCTGACAATGAAAGTTGGCCATAGTGATATAGGAGCTCCGTACGTCAAACAATACGTGGAGTCAAAATTTGTTCAATTTTTTTTTTTTGTATGTCCTGGGGGAAAAATTGGATGAGCACTTTTGCATGTTGATTCTTGTTCTAGTACTCTCTTAAAATATTCATCATATAAAGGTCTTTATTTTCTCAGGGTCCTATAAACTCCTTGGCCTTTAGCTTTGATATAGATGAATTGACTTCATGCAGCATGCCCGAAGTGATAAATGTTTGCTGATAACCTTTACAAAAGTTTTGTCGTGATGTTTATGTCAAATTATGATGTAGTTTTAGAAATCTGACATCAATATTTCGTTATTGGTTTCTGTTGTATATGAACAAATGTGGAAATCTTGGGAGCATAAAGCTGTCAAATAAAGTATCTTTTTTTTTTTGTATCTAATGATTGTGTAGCATTTGGTTTCTAAAAGTAAGCTATTCATCTTGAAAGTATTAGATGGTCTGACTAAATGATCCATGTTTTAACATTGGCTAATGTGTATATTTCTGAATTTTTAAGGGTATCTTTCTGGAAAGGATGGTTGTAGCACATGATGAAGGAAAGTTGGTTCTGCTCCAGAATTTGGACCCGAGTTTTACGTCGGCAGAGGTAGAGGTAATGCTCCTGTTGTCAGTCATTGATATTTAAGCTGTTTTTGGTTTTCTTCTAGTTTGCGAGCTTTTCTTCAACATCTGTAAGTTGGGAAGCAGCTTTGACTTGCTTTGACCTTGTCAAAGCTTTGATTCTCTTCTAGTATTCAATGATGATCATTTTGCGGTTCAAGTATGTTTTGGCAAGCACTTTTTCTATACACCCAATGTTTTGACCCTTGGTCCACTATGTACAATTATGAGACCACAACTTCTGGTCAAAGAGATATTTCCCAATCTCTTAAATTTGTTTGAAGTAATTTTCATTTTTTTGTTGCCTTCACTTTACCTGGAAGCTAAATGAGGCGCACTGTTTTCCCTTAAAATGATCTGTTCTGCATATCACCAATACTGATAAGTTACTGGTGCTCTTAATATCTTTTTTGCTTATATATGAGTAGTTTGATGATAAGTGCAACTCGGAGAAAATCAGTATGCAGTATTTTGAAGCGTATTTGTGTCCAAACCCTCAAGATGACTGGCCTTCAAATAGATTCCATCACTGTCTTGGTTTTTAAGCCCATCTGTATGCTGTATTTTTATATGTATGTTTTTCTTATCCGTGATGAGGCTGCTCCCATCTATGTGATTGAGTTTTTGTGAAATGTAATATTGTGAATTCTTTGATCATTTTGTTGATATATCGTGTGTTTCAATTTATTGGTTGTTGAATCATTGCAGGATATTGTTTGGAGCGTATTTAAGGAAACTTGCACAGCTAAAGTTGTACAGGGAACTGCAATATCTAGCCCATTTTGCGGTAATGGAGAAAATTAAGATTTTGTCTCTTTTGCAATTAGATTATGTAATTTGATGTTTTAGATGCTTTATTATCCTTTTGGATGGAAAGTTTAAAAACATGATGGTTGATGTTTAAAAACTTCAATGGTCATTTAAGTGTGTTGCTTTTGACATCTTGGAATTTCTTCTAGGTCGAGCTCTTGTTATATTTAATTCAGCAGAAGTTGCAGAGAGGGCCGTTAAAGAATTGATAGATGGATGCTTAATTATATCAAACCAAAGGTATACTCTTTTCGTTATTAGCTTGCTCTGTCAAGAAAAACACCTGAAATAACATGAAAAATTAGCCTTGATTCAATAATTTTGAGCTCAAGGTCAAGTTGCTCAAATGGCTTTATTGAGCTGAACTTGAGCTTGAATGAGTTGTGAGTTTTTAAAGTGCAGGCAGTTTTTTGGTCTAACTATAGATGAAACGTAATGCCAGACTTAGTGACTATCTTAATTCTTATTATTTATTTACTTGTGTATTTATTAATTTGTTGTGCTTTGGGAGAAGTGGCTGCATTTTCCTAAACTACTCTCAATATAACAATTGCCTTGTTACAGTCACGACCATGAACCACCCAACAAGCCATCATCCTTTTGGTCCCACTTATCCTCTTAAGCACATGTTGGCTATCATGTGCTCCTCTTAAGCAAGGTCCTAGAGTGTATAACAATCCCAAATTTTGTAATTCATGATGACAAGCTATTTAAATATATTCATACAAGCATTGGCAGACTCTATATTAGCTAGGCATTAGTTGCTGCGACATGAAATGCATATTATTATGGCCTTTGCTGGCAAGTTGCAGTAGGAAGCCCATGGGTCTCCTCCTCTAAAGTTTTCTATGCAGTTCATGTAGATGCATAACATGATCATCAAGAAGCACCTTCATTTTCTCTGAAGTTTTCAGTTTTCCAAGTTGTCACTATTTTGGGCTGTAGGTTGAGGTTTTCATATGCTAAAAATTGATACCATGGCAAACAATGTCAATGCATAATGGGACTAAAATCATCAAGGAGTGCCTTGGTTTTCTCCTGAGTTTTTACATTTCAAGATGAGACTATTTTAGGCAATTAAATTGCTCTGTGGGTTTGAGGCTGGCTAAATTTAGAAGATATCATGGCTAAGAGAGTTCGAGCTTACTTTTAATCTAGTCTTTAGAGACTGAAACGGATTGGTGCATGTATAAGAGCAAATGGTCTATTTTTTCTTGTCGACTTAAATGAAGATCCTAATCTTTGGCAAGGAGTTAAAAGGAGTGAAAGGGAGGTGGATGTGACTGCTAGTTTGTGCTCTTTTTGTTGGTGGGGTTCTCCCGTTGTCGATGGAATAGATATTAAGCACTAGGGGTTACTAAAAAATGTACAAATGCTAGTTGATACCGGCATGTTCTCTCTCTCTCTCTCTTTGGTGGCATGGCTTGTTCTTAGTCATTGTCTTGAAAGTGGAAAGAGAATTGGATTGATAGACATTAGAATGCCGAGAATAACACAAAAGGGTTTTACCATATGTAGGATGAGCAATTGCACGTGGTGTATAAGGAATTGAGGTAACTTGAATACTGTCTGATAGCAAACATATCTTCCTTGCGTGTACTTGCTTTGAATTGGGCACTTGCAGTTCTTGTGTGTGTAGGATATTTGATGTTTTTAGTCAAGGAGGTTAATTTGATATGGATGTGCAACTCTGGGAATTGAAATTGTTCATGGGCTTGAATTTGGACTTCCATTTTGGGTTTCAATTTGGAGCCTAAGATGATTCACAAGAAATAAATGATTTCTACCATAATAGTTTGCAATTTGCATCATACTGACAAAAATATGTTCTGTTGACTAGTAGGGAACCTTGGTCCCTATTATCCAAAAAGGGTAAGTGTAACAGCAGAAAGATTCTACTTCTCTACATTTTGAGTTTGGTTGTGGAGTGCTGTAGATTTAAAGCAAGATGAGGCTATGTGTGCCATTGGATTGGTAACCTAGCTAACTTGACTTTTTTGTACGTGAATGACTCGTGGGATTGGTAGCATGGCTTAAGTGATTCACAAGGGATTCCTTGTAGGGTTCAAGATTTTTCTGTATTTGGGTGACTATTTAAGCCATTGGATACTATTTCAAGCGAAGGTGCAGCGCATTTGCCATTGTCAATTCACATCTTTTGTTGTAGTGGACGTAAAGGGGAAATTTTGGAACAGAGTTTTACTCTTGATATTCTTTTACCATTGCAAGGATGATAAGAAAGGAAAAATTCAAGTTCTGAGGCAAAGATGGTGCAATACAATATTTTTGTGCTCGTAGTGAGTGAAGTTTGCCATTCAGTGTTTAGATATTTTGGGCTTTGAGTAAGTCGTCTCCTACTAAGGTAACATTTTGCTCTAACTTCTAGCGAGTAGTTAGTAAAACAATGTGATGAATGCCTAGGTTCCTTTCAGCTTTTTTAAACTATAAAATACTAAAACATATAATTCATCTTTTTTGCAAGAGTGTCAAGTTTAACTTATCTTTTAAGTTTAAATAAACTACTTCTATCTCTTTGCTATTGAGAACAAGCCCTTGTGTTGTTGCAAAAATGCTTCATTCTCAGAGTGAAATTATAAGTGGGTTATGTTTAATGTAAGCGTTTTTACTTCCCATAATGTTGGAGAATGTGAAAAGTGAATGTAGATTGACAAATGTCTAAAGAGATTCTCAATGCTAGCTTTTCTTGTTTTGTTGTGGATATTGGACATCTAACTTGAAAAATTAAACAGAATCAAAAGCAAAGTGAAAGCATAGTTTCATAACCTTGAAAATGTTGTGTCCACCATTGTTCTCTTGTGCTTGTAGGCCAGTTGTTGGGTGCATTGCAAATCTTCCTCATTTGCGGGGAAAGCTAAGCACTTTTCATGGCCATGTATCTGTTGATGAGGTTGACAAGAATAAAACTCAAACTCGGAAAGATAAGGTGCACTTGCCCTCTTCTTGTGTTTGTTTTTCTCTCATCTCTTGTTCATTACTAGTGTGCTTGTCCCTTTGTATTAAACTATTTGTCGTTTGAATGCCTAGAGAGACGCAAAATCCTCTTGTCATAGCTCTCAACCAAATTCAGTTGCATATGATTTAGGCACAGAATGGTGCTTACTACAAAAGCGATCAAACTTTTCGTGGCAAAAGTTACATAAGGTTTGTACTTAGGGTGGTTTTTTCTTGTATCCCAACTCTCTGGTACTTTCTATAGGATCACTTCGAGTTATTAATTATTTTAGATTCTTGATTGTTGGTTTACCTAGACATTCACAAGGTCTTAGTCTTCAATTAATGAGCTTTTAGCTAGAGCTCAAGTGATTTTTAGATTTATAATTTGGAATTAACCTAGGCTTATTTGGGGTTGATGCTTGTTTCGAATCTTTTTTAATCACACACACGAGATGATTATATATTTATATATACAATGTTGGATGGTTAATTAGCCATCTTTTATCATTTTTTATATTACTTTCACATGATCTTTGTGTCACTTGAAATTATTATTATTATTTTTAATCGTGTGGTTTTACTAAAAGATTTTATATGTCAATTTTTTTAATTAAAGATGGGCTTCCCCGTCCACCCTTAGCATTTATCCATCCAAAGATTATTTTGACTTTAGTTTGTATGGTGAATTTTTCAAGATGTCTTATTGTTATGAATGGAAAACATTTGTATAGGTGTTTGGAGTTTTACAATTTTGTTTTTGATTTTTCTATATGGTTGTTCACCTTTGTCCCGCCGAAAATGAGGAGCAAAGAGGCTTTTGTCATTTAAATGCTTAAAGCAATTAAGTAGTAGTTGCTATGTGCATACATTAGACTTGGTTCTTGATTATCACAACTGTTAGTTGTTTGAGCATTGTTTGTTATAATTCATGTTATCGTTTTGATTTGTTCATTTCTCTCAACTCAGTTGTTTTTGTTGTCAGGCACATCAATTACAGTATGAGGAGCTTATGGCTAAGTTTAAACGAAATTTAGTGAGGGATGCCTAGTAGGCAATAACTTCAATGTATAGAGTGCTCCTCATATAATGTATTGTGGAATAGAAATTGTCCCTTATGTCTCTAACTTGTAGAATTCTCTAGTCTCGTGGTTATGCATAATTCTCTGCCAATTGTTGAGAGACTTTAGCATTGAAGTAGTGCGGTGGAAGTGTGGTTGAGGGTGTGTCTGAATGGGCCTTGGTAAGGACTTGAGCTTGCTCCTCAAGCTAGTTTTTGCTTGGCATATTTGCTTTGGCCTGCAAACTTCTGTTTGCTTCCTTTTTCGTGCATAGGGTTCTTATATTCATATTGGGATTTTAGTGTCTGTCATTGATATCCTTTTGAAATATGTCATTTTCTTCTCAAAAACCTATGTTTTACATGAGATCAAAGGGAGTGAATGGGAAAACTTGTGCTCAAATGACTTCTAATGTTTACATGCAACCTTATGCTATTTTGACTTCAAATCATGTTTTCCTGTTAGGAGAGCAAGACTTGTTGCAATTTAAGGTTAGATTTATATCATTGAAGTTGGATTTGGTTGTTTTGTTACCTGCATATGTCATATTTCAGAGTATGATGTGTCATGCCTGAATATTGAAGTGGGTAACAACAATTTAAAAGTTCATTACTTGTACAAGTGTGTGTAACTCCATGCACTGGAATCATGTTATTATGGTTTTGGTGGCAAAGCAATGGAGCTCATTTACGAGCTCATGCAGTCAAAATTTGACTTGAACTCATCTTGAGCAAACTCGAGGTGATTTGAACAAATTGAACATATTAAGTTTGAACTTGATCTAACTGTAGGTGGATTTGAATAGTTTGAAATGTTAAAGAATTGAGGTTGAAACATATCATGTTCGAAATATGAAGTGTTGGTACTTAAAATCTTTCAAAAATATGTGGTACTAAAGCTCCACTAAGCTTGATTTAATTATGATCGATTGCACTTGAAACGAGCTTGAGTATGTTGAGTGATTGGCGAGTTGAAGTTGGAATTTGGATAGCGCATGAGCTCACCTCTCATGTTAACTCAAGTCGAAGTCGAGTTATGTAGTTGTGTTATGAGTTTGATGAGGTTGGTTTATATGAGTTTATAATGGTTTAGAATTGATAATCCATTTAATCCTAATAATCTCCATGTCAGCAAGGTTTTGTCATCAAATTTCTTTTAGTTATTGTGCTGGGTAAAAAAGAGGGGGAAAATTGCTACTAGTGGACTTTTTGGTCTCATTTTGTATTATGGTTGGAGGGGAAAAAAAGTATGAAAAAAATTAGGGCTTTATTCGGATTAGCTGTTTTTAGGAGGGTTTTTGAAAAATTTTTATTGTAACGATGTATATGGAAAATTTTTATTGTAAATCGTTGTGTTTTCAAGGGGTGTGTTTTGGGATAATTTTGAGATGTAAAATTTTAGTGGGGTATTTTTAAAATTTTGAAAAAAGAAACTTTGTCACCATCCATCAATAGAGCTGTAATTGAATCGAGTTGCTCGCGAGCAACTTGATCAAGAGCAATTTGGTCAAAAACTCAACTTGAATATGGGCTGACGTAGTTCGAGTAACTCGATAAGGCCTAACAAATCGAGTTCGAGTATCTAGTAGCAAGACTTGAAGGCTTGTTGAATTTTATCGGGTTTTTTAATTTTAATTTTTTAATGTATTATTATTATGAAATGGATTAATCTTTTCTACACTGATAGTGTATATACTATCAGTATTGAATGAATGATAACTATGCAAAATTTGAATCTAAAATTTAATTTTTGCACACATGTCATGAATCCAACGATGATAGTGTATACACCGTGAGTGTAGGAAAGATTTACTCTTATGAAATTACCTTCACACTCACAAGAGTGGTTGAATTTATGAAATGTTTTAGGTTTTATAAGTTTTTTAAAGGGCGATAATGTCTTTATTAAAAATTTTCAAAAAAAATGAAATTTTCAAATCTTTCTGACTCGAATTTGATAAGGTTTGCTTTGACTTAATTCCATGCTAGTCGAGTTTGAGTTCTATGAGCAATCATCAAACTCTTGCTCGAGCTCCTATAATGCTATTTGCTCGAGTTTGGGCTCCAGTATCCTTCCTGCAAGTCGAGTTGTGTTCGAATATGGTGATATTCGAGTTAGACTCGACTTAATTACATCCTTATCCATCATCAACCACTATCACCACGCCTTACATCCTTAATGTCTACCATTGACCTCCTCACTTTCTTGCTTCCTCTTTCCTTTTTCCTTCCTCCCTCTTTCCTTCTCTTCTTTCCTTGTACCTAATTGTCCCTTCTTTCCCCATCTTTGGCTACACTAGCACGGCTAAAGAGGGCCTATGCGCGATTAGATTTGGTTGTTGCAGGGAGAGGGGAGGAAAGAGGGAAGGGGAGGAAGGAGGAGAGGAAAGGAGAGGAGAGGAGAGGAGAGGAAAGGGAGGAGGAGGAGGAGATGGACAGAGAAAAGAAGATGACTATCAATGATGGTGGCCTTCGAAGGTGTTGATTGGTGGTAGAGTTATAAACGAGTCGAATCGAATCGAGTATCTCATGTTTGAGCTCTGTTCGTTAAGCGATTCGAACAACTTTCGTGTTCGTTCGTTAATTTTCGAACTCCAAATCTGTGTTCGTGTTCGATTCGTTAAGCAAAGTTCATGTTTGAGTTCGTGTTCGACTTGTCTAACATAAACGAGCCGTTCGCGAACATGTTCGAAATGCTCGAATCCAAATTATTTTAAGTCTTAAATATGCCATATAAATCATTAATCATTCTAAAAAATAATTAAAGCACTAAGTGACTAAATTTTATTATTCATTAACTATATAACTAACATTAACATAAAATAACAAATAAAATTTTTCAAATATAAAAGTCTAGCTATAAAATTAATCCTAAAATTTGTCAAATGATAATTATGCCAATGTTCGCGAACGTTCGTTAAAACTCGCGAACATGCTCGTGTTCGCTCGATTATTAATCAGACAAAAAATTTGTTCGAACTTGGTTCGTTTAAGGTTTTGAACGAGTCTTTCACGAGTAAGAAAATGTCGAAACGAACTGAGTTACCGAGCAGTTCGTTTCGTTTAACAGCTCTAATTGGTGGTAACTGATAGCTAGTGGTGGTGTGTGAAAGAAGAGAGAAGATGAGGATTTATTTTATTTTAATGGATTTGAATGTGTTTTTGAAGTATTTTTTGGAGTTATTGTAGATTCCATGTCATGCTCCATTTTTTGAAAAATAAAATTTAGGTGTTAAAAAAATGAGTTTTTGATTTTATAAAATAAAGGAAAAGGGCATAAAATGAGACTTAAAATATGCGACGATTTGAGTCCAAAATAATAGTTTAAAAAAGATTTTATTTTTGAAAAATAAAATAGGAGTCGCCCTTTGATATTGAGTTTAGGTGTGCAAAATCACTCAAAATATATTTTTTAAATAATAAAATAAATAAAATTTTTTTAGGCGATTCAAGTATTTGAAAATAGGGGAAGAGTTCGGAAGTCACGGTTGAAAAAAGAGAAGACAAAAATTTGATAGATTCAAATCTAAGGTACCCTTTTAACCTGTCAAGGTTAGTTGCGAGATTTAGTTGAAAATTTTTTTAATCTAACTTATAAACTTATCACATTAGAATGTTTTTATATGAATATGAATCTAGACCTAAGGGGTATTGAAGGGTGGAAATGTTTCTTCAAAGTTTAGTAGGTGCGAGTCACATTAATTGCGACGTTCAAGAATGATTGCTTGAAGAGATCACAAATATGCAAGAGATGAGACTCGAAGAAAAGCAAAGAAAAATAATATATAAATATACATGAGCTAAAAGAGAAGTATGCAATTTGGGCCATTTTATTATTTCCTTGGGTCAAAACCCTCTTGACCTAATGAAAAGTTCAAAGGAGAAAACACAGGCTAGCTTATTATTTTTGACCAAACCAACTCGACCAAAGTGCATGGGTTCTAACTTCTAAGTCCAAGTTATAATCAAATCAACAATAAGTCAAAATTTGTTTTCAAAAATTCAATCAAACTAACTCAAAACCTAACTTATTTTACTATCCAACAAGCCATTTTATCTATTAAAAATTATTAAACGTTAATTGCATCCTAAAATTCAAAAATAATTTGCTCAAAAACATATTTAAAATATGCCAAAGAGGATTAAAACTTGAAAGGGAGAAAAATGATTCAATTTTCTAGGTTTTGAGGCCACAGTACAATTACATGAAATTGAGGGGTCAAATTGCAATTTTTCATATTTATTCATGCAAGCTTCGAATCCTTCTGCAACTTTTTCGGTTCATCAAGTGCATGATTCATATGAAACAATTTCCAAACCCAAACCAGCTATATTGTGTATCTCATGTATTTTATTTCTATAACCTAACATCAAAAGAAACACAAACAGAAAAGAAAACAACATAAGGAAAACACAAGCATAAGCAGCGACAGAAGAATGGGGAAAGGAGAACAGTGAAGCAACAATGTTCGCAAACGAAAGAAGGAAGCAGAAACTAATTTAGTAGAACAAATCACTTGGAAACCATTTTCTAACCTCCTCCATCGCTTTATGTAGTCGAATCGCCACAGAGATGCGTGGATGGGCAAGCTTCACCGGAGAACCAAAGCAAGTTGCAGGTTCTTGGTGAAGGGTTGCAAAGGTGGGGACTTTAGGCTTGAATTTGAGGGATATAATGTTGTTTTTTTTAAAAAAAAAATTTGAAGAGGAGTTGCTCCTCTGTTACCGTAGATAGTGTAGAAATGAAGAAAAATTTAAACGACTAACATTGGGAACAGATTTTGATCAAGAATTGAGCTAGATGCTCAACCTTGACTCTAAAAATTTTTCAGAAAACTCTCCTTTTTTCCTTTTCTTTTTTTTCATTCTCTCCATTTTATTTTTTGCCGTTGCTCCTCTCTTTTCTTTCTACCCTAATCCCTGCGTTTTGTTGGTATTTATATGAAGTAAAGGCTCCTAAATTCTCACCTCAAAGGTGAGGATGAAACCTAGGTTTGCTGAGCATTTTAGAGCCATTAGATGGCTTTGATTCTAGAACTCTCTTGATAAAAACAATGGGTGATGTGGCTAAAGATTTGGGAAAAAGAAAAGATAAAAAGAAACGAGTGGAATTGGATGAAATTTGAGCTGCAACTTCCGGTACCTTGGCTTTGTTCACAGCCATGTACGAAGCAATGAAGACGTGCGCGTGGGAAGCCTACCTTTTTTTAAAATTTTTTTAACAAAGATCTATTTTTTATTCTTTTTTATTCTTTTCTGCCTTTCTTTTACATTCTTTCTAATTTTTCTAAAAATAAATTGAAATGATTTTCTTTAGAAAAAGTAAGAAATAAAAATAAAATATCATGAAATAAAATGAAATGAATAAATAGATAAATAAAAAATGAAATAAGAATAAGAATAATAAAAACAAATTTTGGTGTCTACAATGTAAAATAAGTTAGGTTTTGGGTTAAGAGTTAATTTGATTGGGTTTTTGGAAATGGGTTTTGGTTTATTTTTTATTGGGTTATGATTTGGGTTTAAGAGTAAAAGTCCATACATTTTAGTTGGTGTGACGACCCCACCTCCCCCTAGGACGTACCCCAAGGTTTAGCGGACCGCCTGCCCAGTTTTCGTCAGAATTCACTCACTCATTTCAACTAAAATAGGGTACAACCTCAAGAATAAAGGAAATAACAGTTACCAAGTTTGGAAGGTACAATTACATTCATTTCTGTCTCAAACATCCATACAATCCCAAATACATCAAAAGATTGGAGTTCTAAATACATTCAATTCTAATCGAGCGATTAGTGCGAGGACAATATCAAAATTTTCAAAAACTAGATTATGCTAGTCTGTACAAGTCTCACGCTTCGCTCGTATCCCCTGTAAGGAAAACAAATGGCGTGGAATGAGCTAAAAGCCCAATGAGGTTCCAAATAGCCAGTTGACCATTATTTGAAAGTACCAGTATCCACGTAGCAAAATAGCGAGTATAACAAGTTCATAAAAGTGAATAATAACACTTCAATTAGCAAATCTAAAAAATGAGAGTATAAAGTTTTTTTAAAAGAAACAATAACCCAATAAGCAATAATCATTTCAAAGTATAAGGATACGGATGGCTCTCAGGAGTCAAGTTCCCATTGTTTCACTAGAGTTTGATCAAGTAGTAGTTGGCACTCCGTCAACTTTCAAGTAAAGTAACCAGTCCAGTAGAGCACCACTTAGCTACAATCTCCGTCCCCCATCCAAACCCCCTACTGGGCCCAAAATTCTCAATAAACACTGGTGGTGATACTCGAGCATACCGATTAGTCGAGGAGATAACACTCCACTCGACAACACTAGATATGGTTCGTTATCTAATCGACCAAACCCTTGCCGGCTCAATTCGATTAACTAACCAGTGGGGTTTGGGTCCCCAAGAAGTTGATGAGGTAACATCTCCAATCGACGGAATCAAGATAAAAGTACGGAGATGGGAATGAGAGTTACCTCCCACTCGTATTGCATGTGGTACATGCTGTCGTTCAGCACTTACAAGTCAAGCAAAAGTATATCAAGTCAATTGCAACAATAAACAAGTATATATCTCATTAGGATAAGTGCGATAAAGTACACCCTTACCCGAACAAACCAATCAAATATCATTTGATCACTTTGGTCAAGTATTGAAAACAAGTGTCAAGTTCAATCAGGTATTTGAAAGCACTCACCAAAGATATGGTGCTCTTACGGATCACGTTCAGGTATTACTCCTGGTTTGGAATCCAAATCTGCGATAAAACATCGTTTGAGAACTTTGAAATCGACTAAGGTTTGAAACTTAAACGTTTCGCTTAACGAGAATCAAGTAATTGAAACTCATTTGGAGAATATTCGTAAAACTCATGCTCGCTCTTAAAACTTTGAAACTTTGAAGCGATTAAACTTTGAAATCTCCATTTGAGTCAAAGTGACGAGAAAAACGTATTTCTATTAGTCGTTATTTTCATTTTTTCAATGGTATAAGTTTCGATCGAATTCTAGCTTATGTACTTCTACGAAAGAGGACTCGAATAACTTAGGCAATTCAAGTTCAATTCAACCTCAACTCTTCACTCAAGTCGCGAGTGCATCCACCTAACCCTCGAGTGGAAATTTGGGCAGCATGCCCTTTGTATTTACCTATTTTTCAGCCATGTATGACTTCATTATTTTTCTCAAATCAGCCCCAATGTCACACATAGGCAATGTTACCACAATAGCCCTTCAACTAAGCTCAAAATAATCCAATTACAACACAAGTCTTAACAAGGCAACCGGAAATCAAGTTTAAAGACAAATAGCTAAATGACAGATTTGACGTCTCTTGGCGTTTCGGTCACAACTGAAGCTACGCCTATCGATTTGGGGTAAACTTTATACCGTTTCGAAGCTAAGACAGAGAACTACAAGTCTCATGAAGACATCAACAATCAATTCGTGCATTTTCAATATCAAAATGTGACATCTCAGAGGAAAACATAAAACTGTCCGTAAAACAGTATATTTGGCAGTCAAGGGTATTTGGGTAATTTTACATGTTACAGTGCTCTGATTGAGTTGCAATTTTACAGGCAACTATATAACATCATTTCCTACAACTTTCATGTTTTGACCTAAGCCTGATTCGGCTCCTAACATGGACGAATGAAACTGGTCAGAAGCTAAACAGGTTAGTTTCAATTTTTGAAATTTGAACTTTTCCTCTAGAAATTCATATCTAACAAGTACTCTATCATCAAAATCATCAACTACTAGCTCAATAACATCAACTAATAGGTAAATAACTATAATCAAGGTTGAAAATGTAAACCCTAGCTACAAGTCCACCATAATATGCACAACTCACTAATTAACCGTTACAAACCAAGAGTATGAGTTTTTATCCAAACTTAAACAAGATTAAGGAAGAGAAAAGGGATAGGCAGCCATGATACCTTCTAGAAACTTCTTGTAAGTGTGAAACCAAACACTTTCTTCCCAAACTTTTACCACACACAACTATCTAAGCACTAAAATGAAAGTTTAATCGGTTTGAATTTTGGATTTTCACTCAAACTAAGATGGATTCAATGTGAAGTTGCTAGCTTTCCTTCTTTTCTTTTCTCTCTTCAACTCACGGCTGAAAGGTGCAGAAATGAAGGCTGAAATGAGCTCCAAGAAAGATAAAAAGGTAAGAATTGATTTGGGTCAAAGTTGGACAAGTGTCACACTTTGATTGGAAGTCAAAATTTTCTTTTCTTTCTTGTTTTTTTTGTCCACAATTTCGGCTGCATTGAGAAGATATTTAGAGCTGATTTTGTTCAATTAATAACAAGAAAATTAAGGTAATAAAGTGGTGGTCAAGTGGTGCATTTAATCGGTAATGATTGTTTTGGTTTAAAGACTAGAAACCTTACTTGTACTCAAAACCCTAGTTTTACTTGTGACTAACAGGTTTTTCTTAAATATCTTATATTTTAATCGAAACCCTAATTTTAATCTATGGAGTTGTAAAATCCCTCATATTTTTCTTAAAATTTTCTTTTACTTGGAATCCATTACCTTATAGTAACTATACTACTCATTTACATCCCCAATGGTTGAAATAAAGAATAGAATTAAGAGTTTTCCCTTTACATTCATCGTTAGGGTAAACTAAGATTTTTACGTCTTTTCGTAGTGTGAGTAATCGGTACGGGGTGTGTACTAAATTGGGTGATTAAGAGTGAGTTTTAGATAAAAAAAAGTGTGTGATTAGAAATAATAATAATAAATTAGTGAATTATAAGTTAAAACTCTAGTACGTGCGAAATACGGAAAAACGGGTTGAACCGATGTGTACCGTTCGTTACCGATTGAGTGCACCGCTTGACCACCACTTTATTACCTTAACCTCCTTGTTATTAATTGAACAAAATCAGTTCTAAATATCTTCTCAATGCAGCCGAAATTGTGGACAAAAAAAACAAGAAAGAAAAGAAAATTTTGACTTCCAATCAAAGTGTGATACTTGTCCAACTTTGACCCAAATCAATTCTTACCTTTTTATCTTTCTTGGAGCTCATTTCAACCTTCATTTCTGCACCTTTCAGCCGTGATTTGAAGAGAGAAAAGAAAGGAAGGAAAGCTAGCAACTTCACCTTGAATCCATCTTAGTTTGAGTGAAAATTCAAAATCCAAACCGATTAAACTTTCATTTTAGTGCTTAGATAGTTGTGTGGTAAAAGTTTGGGAAGAAAGTGTTTGGTTTCACACCTACAAGGAGTTTCTAGAAGGTACCATGGCTGCCTATCCCTTTTCTCTTCCTTAATCTTGTTTAAGTTTGGATAGAAACTCATACTCTTGGTTTATAACGGTTAATTAGTGAGTTGTGCATGTTATGGTGGACTTGTAGTTAGAGTTTAAATTTGCAGCCTTGATTATAGTTATTTACTTATTAATTGATGTTATTGAGATAGTAGTTGATGGTTTTGATGATAGAGTACTTGTTAGATATGAATTTCTAGAGGAAAAGTTTAAATTCCAGAAATTGAAACTAACTTGTTTAGCTTCTGACCAGCTTCATTCGTCCATGTTAAGAGCCGAATCAGACTTAGGTCAAAACATGAAAGTTGTAGGAAATGATATTAAATAGTTGCCTGTAAAATTGCAGCTTAATCGGAGTACTGTAACATGTGAAATGACTAAAATACCCTTGACTGCCAAATGTACTGTTTTGCAGACAGTTTTATGTTTTCCTCTGAAATGTCACATTTTGATATTGAAAATGCACGAATTGGTTGTTGATATCTTCATGAGACTTGTAGTTCTCTGTCTTAATTTCGAAACGGTATAAAGTTTATCCCAAACCGATAGGCGTAGTTTCAGTTGTGACCGAAATGTCAAGAGACGTCAAATCTGTCATTTACCTATTTGCCTTTAAACTTGATTTCCGGTTGCTTTGATAAGACTTGTGTTGTAATTGGATTATTTTGAATTTAGTTGAAGGGCTATTGTGGTAACATTGCCTATGTGTGATGTTGGAGCTGATTTGAGAAAAATAATGAAGCCATACATGGTTGGAAAATAGTTAAATACAAAGGGCATGTTGCCCAAATTTTCACTAGAGGTATAAACCAGCCTTTGGAATTCTGGTTCTGTAATCTGCAAATTCGACTTGGATCCACTGAAAACTGGGTTGAGTTGTATTCATGAAAGTTGTAACCCTTTGTTTTAGTTTCGAGACGCTACCTAGTACACCTTGATCCGATAACCACAGCTTTGGTTATGGTCAAAACCGTGTAACTCGTTTTCATACCATTTTCATTTCTGCGCACACACACATGCATTTCTTGGCCGTTTTTGCCGTTTTGGTCGTTTTAGTCCTTATTTTCATGTGTGATGGTTGTTTGACTGATGGTTGAATATAATCTTCTGTCACAGGCAGTGACGAACCGGACGGAGTCGGTGGACCCGTATAAAGTGCCTTGATTTGCGTACTAACTATTTTGAGTGAATAATTGGATTTATTTATGTGATAAATTGTCAAAGTACTTTGTATATGATAAATGAAAATTTAGATGATGGTGTACTTTATCTCACTCGAGCTAAGTCCATTCTCCATTCTTGATTTAATATGCGAGTATACATGTCTTGTGTTGAGTATCACCCTTTTGTTGTGTGCTGTTGGGGTGATTATATGACTTGAATTGAACCCATTGTGCTGTGTGCTGTTGGGGTGATTAAAGGACCTGAGTACTTTGTTGAGAGAGATCCTCTATTGAAAGACTGGATATCTCAGGGTTTGGTTCCAACCCGATTCCAAGGGGTGGACGGACTATTCGAGCCAGCCAGGGTTTGGTCGAAATTAGTTTCATGCTAACCTTGGGATTTCGTTCTTTGTTAAAGTTTTGATTAAAATTAAGTGATTTTGTTTTGCTTGATCTGCTGTGTGCTGTTGACTGACCAGCGGGAGTTGATAAGGTGAACGGGGAAAGTTAAGTGGAGTCTACGGTCTATGAGTATTTTGGTTGACGGAGTGTCAACAGGTGGTCAAGTTAGGAGAATTGAACTGGCTTTGAAGTCACCCATGTCCTACCATTGTGATGTTACATTTCTGTCTGTTGATGGGAAATATCTTGGTTTACATGTTTATTTGGATGTGATTTTTCTTTTTTACCCCTGATTATTCATTAAGCATATAGCTTACCCCATTCCATTTATTTTCCTTAGCAGGGGCCGACGCGGGAAAAGCTCGGGAAGGTGTATAGACTTTTGGTTTATAGAATAAGTGATTTTGCCCTAGTACTTGTTATAGTTGACTAGTAAGATGTATATTTGTTGTGGTGGTTATAGTTAGTAGCTTCTCTAGGGTTTACTTTCTGGTACTAGTGGTATGTATGGTTTGATGTAATAGTTTATATAACTTTTGAAAATGTAATAGTGTATATAGAACTTTTTTTTTAACGTGAAATTTGTTTTATCATTTTTGGAATCGAGTCCTGACGCGAGTTAGGCAGACGATCTGCTAAACCCTTTGGTACGCCTCTGGGTACGGTGGGGTTGTCACAGTTGGGTTCGGTCAAAAATGATAGGTTGGTCTGTATTTTCTTCTTTGGACTTTTCGTTGGGTCAGGAGGGTTTTGGCTCAAAGAAATAATAAAATGGCCCAAGTGGCCTTTCTTCTTAAAAGATCAGAAACAAAAATTTCAATTCAGTCTCTGATCTTTTAAGTAATTTTACTGTGGTCCTAAAATTTTAGATTTCTTTTTAATTAGGTCCTTAATGTAATTGCAATTTGATTCATGCATTTTAGTTTTTTTTATATTGGCCCCTAATGTTTGTAATAATTATAATTTGATCTCAAAAATTTTATCAATTTTTGCAATTAGTTCCCTGACAGTTTTGATTTTTTAAGTATAATTTGTCTATCTTCTTTAAGTGTTAATTATACTTCATTTAAATGTTTTTAATTAGTAGATTTTATGGTTATTTTTATTTTTTTTATAATAATAAAGTGAATTTATTATATGTTTACATTTTATTCTCTTTATTTGTTAATTAAATTGGTGTCTTGACCATTTTGTTGATTTTGAAGTATAAATAGAGCAATCCAACCTCATTTAACCATTATTTCAAAAGAGGTACCTTCTAGTATTATTTTAAATCCTCTTATGTGCTTCTATATGTTTTTTATGTGTGATTGCACTTCTAACTTATTAATAGCACTTCTAATAACACATTTCCTCTTATCTAAACTCATTCTTAACCACCAAATTTAGTACACATATCTCACCAAGTGATCACACGGTCAAAGTACACAAAAATCCTAATTTATGCTAACTATAAATGTAAAGGTTGACTTGAGACTAACTAACTTGAGTGATGAATTATCATATTTTCGAATTTTTGTATCCGAGTACCAAAGAGTGATCCCTTTATGATAAGTCGATATCTCGATTAATATTAGGATAAGTTTGGGTGGCGAAAACCAAGGCATGGGGAATGCGAATAGTCAGGATTTGAGAGATATTAAAGATATTAGTGAGATTTGTGACCTTATTATTCAAGTGTACATACCTAGGCATGGCCATGGTTCCATTTGGAACCAGGAACCGGACCAAAATCATGGAACCAGAACCGTGGTAGAACCTTGGATAAAGGTTCCGGTTCTGGTTCTCTAAAAAATAGAACCAGAACCAGAACCGTCGGTTTCAGAACCGTTAAAAATAATTAAAAATAATTAATATAAGTAGTGAGATAATTCAAAAAAATTAGTTGTGTTTAATAGGTTTTAAGAAAGTTTAAATTTTATGGACTTTCTATATATTTTATATTAATTATTTAATTCTTTCTATTCATCTAATATTTATCATTATAATTTGTAAGTATTAAATTATTACTTACAAATTTTTTTTTGCTGATTTGCTATCAAATGACAAGTTTTGATGGTAGTAGCTCATCTTCAAAATCAAGCGAGCAAAAAAATATTTTTTGCATTGTTTCTTCAAATGGAATCTTCAACATTGATGATTGTCCAATTCAAGAAAGTCAACATATGACAACCATTTGATAGTGTAATGTATTTTTAATTTGACAATGTAATGTACTTTTCATAAAATTTATATTATCTATTTATTACTTCTTACTTTGTAGAATAATAATAAAATTAAAATATGATCTTTATTTTGTATTTATTTTTTTACATTTTATTTGAAATTTAAATATATTGTTATATTCGTATTAAAATTGGTAAGGATAAGGAATTAAATAAAATTGTATACAACCATACTGAACCGGAATCAAAACCAGAATCATAAAGAACTAAAATCAGAACTATGCGTTCTGGTTCTACCTCTTTGAAGAACCAGAACCGACGGTTCTGGAACAGAACCAGAACCATCTTATATGGTGCGGTTCTGGTTCTATCACTTTGAAGAACCAGAACCGATGGTTCTGGAACTGTGGCCATGCCTATACATACCTGGTTGTACTTTTTCGAGTTTTGATCAAGTGTTGTGCTTAAATAATACATAGAGTTAATGTCCCACAGGATATGTGACTTGTTATGATATGTATATAAAGAAAGTATGTTATTGTAAATGTGTTCTATTGTTTTCATTTTATGATTTGAAAATATTTTTATCGAGCTTTATAGCTATTTTATTTCGCTCATACCTATGTCGTCTATTTTTCAAAAAAGGCATGGAGGGTAGGCGAAGTCAGAGACGTAGGACTAGTCGAGGACACGGTTCTAATCGTGGATGTAGGGCTAGACGAGTATAAAAACAAGTACAAGAATGGAGAGACGAGAGAGGTGCAATGGTTGAGCCATAACCTGGATCCCGAGCTGAAGGAGGGGATCAGGTGGCAACGGCCATCCAGGAAATAACTAATATTTTAGCTCGATTGGTAGAGCAACAGGGTCAAACCCCTGTTAATCAGCCTAAGGACCCTGAACTAGGAGAAGATAGGGCCCTAGAGCGTTTTCAAAAATTTTCTCCTCCCAAGTTTTTTGGAGGACCAAATCCAGAGGTAGCCGAGAGATGGCTGGAAGTAATGATCAATATTTTCGCCGCCTTGAATTATATGGAGAAAAAGCAGGTGAATTTTGCGGTATTTCAATTGAGGGACCAGCTAGAGTCTGGTGGAATGTAATTAGGGCTAAGTGGGAGAGAGAATGGACAGTATGGATTTGGTTGAACTTTGTGCGAGAGTTTAATTAGAAATATCTTCCATCAATAGTATAGGAGAAAAGAGAGGACGATTTCATTAGGCTACGTCAAGGAGGCTTAAGTGTATCTGAGTATGAGACTCAGTTCACTAAGTTATCGAAATTTGCTCCTGAATTGATAGCTACGGAACAAAGGAGAGTGAGGCGGTTTGTGCAAGGATTGAACGTAGAACTACAAGAGGCTTTAGCGGCGGCACAAATTAATACTTTCACGGAGGTTCTTGAGAAAGTCCAAATGATAGAAATTGCAAGGGCGCAAGTGAAGGCTTTTCATGCAAAAAAGAAAGGGGCGTCTAGTGGAGACCAATGATAGGAACAAGGTGATCTGGATATGCCACACTCTAAGGAGGGTCGAGGAGCTGGTGGTGTGAGAATTTCGGGGACACCTATGGAAGTTACTCCAAGAGGAGCCCAGGTGTAGAGTACAACTGAAAGGTGCCTCACATGGAGATCAAACATCAATCCTTTGTGGATATTGTGGAAAGACCAATCATACTGAGGATAATTGTTGACGAAAGGCACAGAAATATTTATGGTTTGGTAGTGTCGAGCACCAGCTTGCAACCTGTCCCCACAGATCAAAGCTTAAACAACCCAATGTAGGAGGAAATAAACCCAGAGTGCCTGCCAGAGTGTATATTTTAAACCACCAACCGGTGCCTAACCCGTCTACAGGGGTAAAAGGTACGATTTATGTTTTTCATTGTTATGCCAGAAAAATACCCTGAATTATTTTCGAATAAATGTATGAATTTCGAGATCGAAATTCTTTTAAGGAGAAGAGAGTGTGAGGACTTCAAAATTCACCTATATGTTCCTTATAATTCTCTTTTTTTGAATAAGTTAATTTATAAATTCATTTTACTACTAATTTTATTCCATCAATAGTTGTAATATATACTAGAATTGAGAGTTTGCCTTTACGTTTATAGTTAGCGTAAATTAGGATTTTTGTGCACTTTGACCGTGTGATCACTTGATGAGGTGTGTGTACTAAATTTGGTGGTTAAGAGTGAGTTTTAGATAAGAGGAAGTGTGTGATTAGAAGTACTATTAATAAATTAGTGAATCATAAGTTAAAACACAAGTACGCGGAGTTAAAGATAATAGGTTTGAACCGACGTACACCATTTGCTATCGATTGAGTACACCACTTGAACACAACTTTATTACCTTAATGGCCTTGTTTTTATTTGAGCTAATCAGTCCTAAAATATCCTCTAAAGCAGTCGAAATCCTTGACTCAAGAAAAAGGAGAAAAGAAAAAAAAATAAGAAACCATCTTGTGGTGCCAAGTGTCAGAAATCCAAGGAACTTTGACCAAACTTATTTCTTCCTTCTTACCTTCTATTTTGGCTCATTTTCTTCTTCCTTTCTTCATGCTTGGCCGAAAGTCTTGGAGAGAAAAACAAAAGAGGAGAAACCTTTCATTTCCACCCTGATCTTGCTTGTTTGAGTTGAAACCACAAAAATAAATCGATTAAACTTGCATCTTGGTGCTTAGAAAGTTAGGAGTGGTGAAAGTTTTAGAAAAAATAGCTTGATTTCTCACTTTTAAGAAGGTTTTGTAAGGTATAAGCCTAGAACTCCCTTTTATCATTCTTAATCTAGCTAAATATGCTATAGAATCTTTTAATCTTGGCATATGATGGATGATTTTCTAGTTTTTGGTGTTGTAGTGAAAATTTTAGCTAGAGTTTATATTTTTCAACTTTGATTATTGATGTTTAACTAGCAAATATTGTTATTGAGCTTGAAAATGAAATTTGTGAAGTGATTTGTGGCATGATTGTAACTTTTTAGAGCTGAAAGTTGAATTTCCAGCTTTGGCAAGTAAATTTCAGCATTTTCAGGTGAATTTCAGTCAATTTCCTGAGCTTACCGGTAGTTTTAGGAGATGAACTTGAACTTGATTTTTATACCTTTCGAAACCTCTATGAATCTAGTTTTAAATGCCGCTGACGGAGCTCAATTTCGATTTTTCTACACCAAGTTATAGCCATTTTACCAAAACTGTTCAGTTATCCTGTTTTGGCTCCGACAGAAATTTTATATCTCTATTTTTGCCAATTTCGACCCTGATAATGTTTGAACTGGGATTGGATGCTTTCATCAAAGTTGTAGGCCTATGTCTTAGCTTCAAAACGCCATAAAATTTATCTCGATCTAATATACCTAGCTACAGTTATGACCAAAACACCGAAAGATGACAAATCTGACACTTATAATTTCCTCTTTAAACTGGTTTCCAGCTTTGATATCTATGGTGATAAGTTTATTATTTGGTTGGTTTGGTTGGTTTTGAGGTCTTGAGTAAATGTATGTTGTTGGTTATCACTTGTGGTTAGATTGAAGGTTTATTGGCTTGTGAATCCAAATTGTATTTAGATGGGGAAAAGTAAGAGAATATGGGAAATGCTGCTCAAATTTTCGTTCGAAGGATAAGCGAGTGAATTTGAAACTTGAGCTACGATTTGAGGTCCAAGCGAACTTGGATTGTCTATAGTATTCAAGTTTCCGTTAGTAGAGGTATATAAGATGAAATTTTGCCAAAACTCGTACCCTTTAAAAGGTGAAAGTAGCGACCACTATAAATATGTTTTTCTCGTCTTTTAAACCAATTTGTGAATTTAAAAGTGTTAATCGCTTCTTTATCGAAACCAAACGAGCGAGCATGAATTTTCTAGAGTTTGATCAGTAACATGAATACTACTTAAACGAGTTTCATTTACTTGATTTTCTTTAAGCGAAACTCCTAAGTTTCGAACCCTAGTTGATTTCAAACTCTTAAATGATATTTTATCACAGATTTGGACTCCAACCTAGGAGTTGCACTTGAGCGTAATCTTGAAAAGCACTAAGTATTTGGTGAGTGTTTTCCAATGCATGATTGAACTTGATTCTTGAATGAAATGATTTGTTAATGCGATTGAAAAATACTTGACTTGTTTGGACGGGTAAGGGTGTACTTTATCGCACTTACCCTAATGCGATTTCTTACTGTTTATTGGTTATTATTGACTTGATATACCTGTACTTGTATTGGTGCATGTACTTGACTTGTAAGTGCTGAGCGATAGCATGTACCACTCTCAATCCGAGTGGGAAGTGCCTTTCATCCCGTCTCATTACTTTTATCCTCACCCTATTGGTTAGTCAGTCGAATCGAGCCTGTAAGGGTCTGGTCGAGGAGACTGGCGAACCATAGGTACTACTGTTTATTGTTTATTATTTATCCTTTGGATTTGGTCCACTGGATTCGATATACTCGAGTATTACCACCACTCTTATTTTGGATTTCAGCCCCGGTAGGGGGGTTGATTGGTGGATGTAAATTGGTGTAAAGTGGAGATCCACGATCATGGTTCTATTTTTTCAAACGTTGACGGAGTGTCAACGGGTTTGGATCAAGTCATGCAATGGGAATTTGGCTTCTGAGAGTCATCTGTATCTTTTTACCTGGAATTTGCTATTTGAAGTATTATTGTTTATTTCATGAACTCTTATACTTGCTACTTTGATAGTTCAAATTTTACATAATGATCAACTTGCTAATTGGGTATGCATGAAGTTTTGAAACCTCACTGAGTTTTAATTCACTCTATTAGAATCTTTTGTTTTCCTTACAGGGGGTACAAGCGAGGACGTGAGGCTGGTACAGGCTAGCATTGTCTAGTTTTTAAATTTTTGTGATTGTACTCACGCTAGTGCTCGATTAGGGTTGAATGTATATGAATAAACTATGAGCCTTGGAGCTTAACTTAAACATCAATGTACATTTAAAGTTTGGAACGGTTGTTTTTTTTCTTTCGAAGTTACAACTTATTTTCTTGAAGTGAGTGACAACTGGTGAGAGTTGGGCAAGCGGTTCGCTAAACCCTGGGGTACGCCCTAGGTGGAGGTGGGGTCGTCACAGATGGTATCAGATCTCTTATCGAATTCAAACCAGGAGAGGGTTCTCGGACTGTGGGGATTGGCTTGTTAAGTGTGTAACAAATGTCTATTATTGGGGACATTAGATATGTATGTTGGGTAGAAATCTGAAAATGGTTGATTTTCTCTTGAGACTAGGTATCTTGAGTGGTGAATTATCATATTTTCGGATTCTTGTACCCCGAGTACCAAAGAGTAATTCCTTTATGATAAGTCGATATCTCGATTAATATTAGAATAAGTTTGGGTGGCGAAAGCCAAGGCACGGGGAATGCGAATAGTCTGGACTTGGGAGATATTGAAGATATTAGTGAGATTTGGGACTCTTATTATTCAAGTGTACATACCTAGTTGTACTTTTTCGAGTTTTGATTAAGTGTAGTACTTGAGCAATACCTAGGGTTAATGTCCCATAGGGTATGTGACTTGTTATGATATGTATATAAAGAAAGTATTTTATTATAAATGTGTTCTATTATTTTCATTTTATGATTTGAAAATGCTTTTATCGAGTTTTATATCTACTTTATTTTGCTCATACCTATATCGTCTATTTTTGAAAAGAGGCATGGAGGATAAGCGAAGTCAGGGACGTGGGACTAGTCGAGGACACGGTTCTAACCGTGGACGTGAGGTTAGACGAGTACAAAAACAAGTACAAGAATCGAGAGACGAGAGAGGTGCAACGGTTGACCCACAACTTGGATCCCGAGTTGAAGGAGGGGATCAGGTGGCAACGGCCATCCAGCAAATGACTAATATTTTAGCTCGATTGGTAGAGCAACAGGGTCAAACCCCTGTTAATCAGTCTAGGGACCCTGAACTAGGGAAAGATAAGGTCCTAGAGCATTTTCAAAAGTTTTCTTCTCTCAAGTTTCTTGGAGGACCAGATCCTGAGGTAGCCGAGAGATGGCTGGAAGCAATGATCAACCTTTTCGCCGCCTTGAATTATACGGAGGAAAAACAGGTGAATTTTGTGGTATTTCAATTTGAGGGACCAGTCAGAGTCTGGTGGAATGTAGTTAGGGCTAAGTGGGAGAGAGAACGGACAGTATGGACTTGGTTGAAATTTGTGCGAGAGTTTAATGAGAAATATCTTCCACCAATAGTACTGGAGAAAAGAGAGGACGATTTCATTAGGCTACGTCAGGGAGGCTTAAGTGTATCTTAGTTTGAGATTCAATTCACCAAGTTATCGAAATTTGCTCATGAATTGATAGCTACGGAGTAAAGGAGGATGAGGCGGTTTGTGCAAGGGTTGAACGTAGAACTACAAGAGGTTTTAGTGGCGACACAAATTAAAACTTTCACGGAGATTCTTAAGAAAGCCCAAAGGATAGAAATTGCAATGGCGCAAGTAAAGGCTTTTCATGAAAAAAAGAAAGGAGCGTCTAGTGGAGACCAAGGACAGGAACAAGGTGATCTAGGTATGCCACTCTCTTAGGTGGGTCGAGGAGCTGGTAATTTGAGAATTTCGGGGACACCTATGGTAGTTATTCCGAGAGGAGCCCCAGGTGGTAGAGAACAACTGAAAGGTGCCTCACAAGGAGATCAAACATCAATCCTTTGTGGATATTGTGGAAAGACCAATCATACTGAGGATAATTATTGGCGAAAGACATAAAAATGTTTATGATTTGGTAGTGCTGAGCACCAGCTTGCAACCTGTCCCCTCCGATCAAAGCTTAAACAACCCAATGTAGGAGGAAATAAACCCAGAGTGCCTGCCAGAGTGTATACTTTAAACCACCAGTCAGTGCTTAACCCGTCTATAGTGGTAAAAGGTACGATTCATGTTTTTCATTGTTATGCCAGAAAAATACTCTGAGTTATTTCCGAATAAATGTATGAATTTCGAGATCGAAATTCTTTTATGGAGGAGAGAGTGTGAGGACTTGAAAATTCACCTAAATTTTCCTTATAATTCTCTTATTTTGAATAATTTAATTTATAAATTCCTTTTACTACTAATATTATTTCCTCAATAGTTGTAATATGTACTATAATCGAGAGTTTACCTTTACGATTATTGTTAGCATATATTAGGGTTTTTGTACGCTTTGACCGTGTGATCACTTGGTGAGGTGTGTGTACTAAATTTGATGGTTAAGAGTGAGTTTTAGATAAGAGGGAGTGTGTGATTAGAAGTGCTATTAATAAGTTAGTGAATCATAAGTTAAAACACAAGTACGCGAGACTTAAGGAAAATAGGATTGAACCGACGTGCACTGTTTGCTATCGATTGAGTACACCACTTGAACACTACTTTATTACCATAATCTCTTTATTTTTATTTGAGCTAATCAGCCCTAAAATATCCTCAAAAGCAACCGAAATTCTTGACTCAAGAAAGAGGAGAAAAGAAAAAAAATAAGAAACCATCTTGTGATGCCAAGTGTCGGAAATCCAAGGAACTTTGACCAAGCTTATTTCTCCCTTCTTATCTTCTATTTTGGCTCATTTTCTTCTTCCTTTCTTCATGCTGACAGCCCCACCTCCCCCTAGAGTATACCCAAGGGTTTGGCGGACCGCCTATCCAACTCTCTCCAGGACTAAATCATGTTATACGAAATTTATCAAGTATTAACCTCAACAATGAGAGCAATAACAATTACAACCTTAGATATATACAATTGTGGACATCAAATGCCCAAACAATCTCTAAATACAGTCGAGAAGTTAAACTTACAAAATAAAATCAAACAAGCCCGCTAGAGAGCTAAGAGTTCCTACTCGAGCACTTAACAAAATTTATGCAAAATCTATGTCTTCTCCCATTCCCACTCTCACGTTCTTACCCCTGTAAGTAAAACAAAATTCATGGAATGAGCTAGAAACCCAGTGAGGTGCCAAAAAGTCATACAGTCACAAATTACATAACTAAACTTTTAATCGATCAAATATAAACATCAAATAATGAAATAAGTAAACACTACAATTCATACAGAGCATTCAAGTAAAAGGATACAGATGACTCTCAAAAGCCAATTTTTTCCGTTGCATTAACTTATTCCAAACCCGTTGACACTTCATCAAAGTTTAAAGAGACAAAACAATGACCGTAGATTTTCACTTTATACCAGTTTTTCATCCACCAAACATACCCTTTACCGGGCGCGAACAGCAAATAGAACAGTGGTGGTAATACTCGAGTATACCCAAGCAAGAACAAGTATGGTCGATGAGATAACACTCCAATCGACTTAATCAAGATAGAGGTACTGAGACGGGATGAGAGGCACTTCCCATTCGGATTGAGTGTGGTACATGCTACCGCTCAATACTGGGATCGATGAGTTAACTCTCTAATCGACTTAATCAGGATCAAAGTACTAAGACGAGATGAGAGGCACCTTCCACTCGGATCGAGTGTGGTACATGCTTCCGTTCAGCACTTACAAGTCAAGCACAAGTACAAATACAAGTACAGGTCAATCAAGTTCAAGCGAGTACAAGATCATTCAAAAAGAGAAGGACGAGTGTGATAAAGTACACTCTCACCTCATCAAGTTCAATATTTAACACATAACACAAAGTATCATTTAAATCAAGACATCAAGAAACATGCACTTGACACTCACCACGGTAACAAATTCAAATGTTCGCCTTGAGTGCACTGCCGATCTCACTTCCCCATCCTGAAATCACATATATAAAGTGTCATAAGATCCACTACGCCAAGTCACATTATTCAAAAGAAAATCAAGTTCAAAATGGTTTAACAACTCCAACTTAAAGTTGGAAATGAAAGTAATGACAGTTTTGGTAAAATGGCTAAAATTTGGTGTAGAAAAATCAAAATTGAGCCCCGTCAGCGGCGTTTGAAACTAGATTCAGAGTACTTTCTACCGTGAAACTTTCAAAATTTTTCACAATTCCTATGAATATCTGTGATTTTTCAAATTTGACTAAATTTTCATTCATGTTCTGTCTTTCTACTAGATAAAGCAGCCGCTTGAGATTCGATTTTGACTGACTTGTGGACAGAATCTTGCAAAGGTCACAGGTGAGTAGGTGTTAAGAAATTTCTTTGAAACTTGCAATGATTATGATTTTTTTCCTTTTTCTTAAAAGATCAAACTTGCAGCTGAAGACATAAATTAAAAGCAAAAATTTTATAATTCAAGATTACTAATTTACCCATTCTCTTTTCTCTTTTTCATTTTTTCCTTTTTTTCCTATTTTTTTCTTTTCTTTTCAAAAAGCCCACAAAATACGAAAAGTTTATGTTAGAATGTACTAAAATAATGATTGTCGCGCCCTTTTTTTTTAAAATAAAATTTATGTGTTGAAAAAATGAGTTTTTGATTTTATAAAATAAAGAAAAATTTGAAAATTTAATTTAAAAAAAAGCCTAAAATGGAACTTAAATAAAGAAAAAATATGCAAAAAATAAATAAATAAAGGGCCTAAAATAAAGAAAAAAAGGGTCTAAAATGGGATTTAAAATATGCGATGGTTTGAGCTCAAAAGAATAGTCTAAAAAGGATTTTTAAGAAAAAATAGGAGTCGCCATTTGGTATTGAATTTAGGTGTACCAAATCATTTAAAGTATATTTTTAAAATGATAAAACTCCCTTTTAGACGACTCCAAATCTTTGAAACAAGAGAAAAGAGTTTGGGAGTCACGGTTGAAAAAAGAGAAGGCAAAGATTTGATATGTTCAAACCTAAGGCACCCTTTCAATCTAATCAAGGTTACTTGCGAGATTTAATCGAAAATTTTCCTATTCTAACGTATAAAACTTATCACGTTAGAATATTTCTATATGGATGCGAATCTAGACTTAAGGGGATATCGAAAGGGTTGGAATGTCTCTTCAAAATTTGATTTGTGCAAATCACATTAATTGTGATGGCCAAGAGTGATTCTTTGAAAAGATCACGAATATGCAAAAGATGAGATTCGAAGAAATAGAAAAATTATAATATATAGATATACATGACCTAAAAGAGAGGAATGCAACATAACGGGTACGAGAAAATAAAATTCGTGACACAATTTTCCTTCTTATAGAGAAGGAAAGAGCGTGTTAAAGCCAAGAAGTCATATTCGTTCATTTTTCATATTTGAAAGATGACTCTTCTAACTTAATCAAGCAAATAGACTAATCTATTTCTAATTCTCTAAATAAAATGTAAGTCTAAATGTCATGTTTCACGTACATAGGGATAAGGGAGATGATATATAGAGGAAAGATCGTGCAAGGTGAGAAAAATACCTTAAAATAAAAATATTCATGAAATGCAATAAATGTCATACAAACATGTAATTCTAGCGCGTAGGCGGCTCTAAGGGTCTAGCATTAAACTATACTATATCTATAAGTTCCCACTAGCGTTGGACTAGTGAGAAAATAGGAAAAAAGGTCACAACTAACGTTGAACTAGTATGGTGATGTCATGCATTTATTATAAATAAATAAAACATATGAAGCATAATTAAAGTGAATAAACACATAAAATACATAGATCAAATAACACATAGGCATAATATTTAGATGCAAAATTCTAGAAAAAGCAAATAAACACATAAGCACACAAGTATGCAAGCACGTAAGCAAAGAAACGTACATAAAGATCTAACTATTGCATTTGGGGCTCTAACTACAATCTAAGGGGGGAATTTGAAAAAATAATAATCTAACTATTACATTCATCTAACTGATTACATTTTTGACAAAAATTAAATCTGTCTATTGCATAGCCTAACTAAATACATCTCTTGAGTATCTATCTATTACAATTTGACGTTAAAATGCCTTCCAAATAATCATCAAAAATTAAATATAATAAATAAAAGTTTAAAAAGAATAAAATGGGTAAATACAAGGAAAAACACACAAAACATGCAATCAAACATAAAAAACATATAGGAGCACATAGGAGGATTTAAAATAATACTAGAAAGTACCTCTCTTGAAGTAGTGGTTAAATAAGGTTGGATTTGTCCTATTTATACTCCAACACAACAAAATGATCAAGACACCAATTTAATTAACAAGTAAAAAGAATAAAATGTAAACACATGGCAAATTCACTTTATTATTATAAAGAAATAAAAATAACCATGAAATTTATCAATTAAAAGCATTTAAATGAAGTATAATTAACAATTAAAGAAGATAGACAAATTATACTTAAGAAATCAAAGCTGACAGGGATCTAATTACAAAAATTAAGAAAGTTTTTAGGTCAAATTATATTTTTGAAAAATATAGGGGTCAAAATTAAATAAAAGATAAAGTTTAGGGACTGAATTAAAATTAAATTAGGAACCTAATTGATAGAAGTCAAAAGTTTTTAGGATCACAGAAAAATTACTCAAAAGATTAGGAGCTAAACTGTAATTTTCGTCTCTAGTCTTTTAAGATGAAAGGTTACTTGGGCCATTCTTCATTATTTCTTGGGCCAAAGATCATCTTGACCCAACGAAAGTTCAAAGTCAGAAGAACGGGATAGCCCATCTTTTTACCCAAGCACACCAACTAAAAAGCATGGGATTTATCCCCCCAAACCCATACCACAAACCCAAAAATAAGATCAAAACCTTTAACAAAAATCCAATCAAAATAACATTACCCAGATCTTACACTCTTTTTACTACACCCAACAAAACATTAAATCCATCTTAATTATGCTCTAAAATCTAGAAATAATTTGCTGAAAAACATGTATAAAATATACAAAAGAGGATCAAAACTTGAAGAGGGCAGATTTGATTCATTTTCACAACATTTTGAGTCTTAGTATAATTATACAAAAGTTAGGGGACAAAATTGCAAATATGCTATTACTGTCTCAAGCTCCACGCAGAATCATGCAACTGCTGCGTATATTGCTGCTACGAGAAACCAAGCAATATTTCGGACCGAACACAACATCAAAACCATCATTTGATCTTGCGTGAAAAGGAAAAATAAGACCTTTTTCTATGTAATACAAAGATTAGCCCCAATATCGCAACAACTAAATACAAGATTCCAAGCTCATCACAAGATTATGCAGCTCATGTTCAAACTAAACAGAAATAGCAGAATAAAGAAAGAAAAAAAAATATTGGTTCATGGTTGCAAGTGAAAAGTAACCCGATTCATGGCTCTAAAATGAGCATTGACCTATTTTGGTTTTAATGAGATTTCATTAGGCCTCTAAACGGCCATTATCGAACCAGGAGTCATCAGGAAACAAGCATAGCAAAACCATGAAGTGAGAAAATGGAACCAACAGCAAGAGTGCAAGAGTTCATGCAGCCACGGATTTAAGGGGGTGCTGGTGGGGGCTTAAGCCCCCCCAAGCCGCCGGAAAACCCCCTATATATAGGGGATTCCGGCAGCCAGCCCAGCCCAGCCCAGCCCCCCCACGGTGATCCAGATCTACCATCCTCCATGGCTCCATGAATGCTGCAGAGGAAGTGAAGAAGAGCTGGAAAGCCGCTGCCGTGCTGACTGCTGAGGAAGAAGATGACCCATTTCATTTTGAATTTTTTTTTTTGCCCTCTAAATACAAAACGACGTCGTTTCACTTTTAGTGGAACGACGTCGTTTTGTATAATGAGGGGAAAAAAAAATACATCAGATGAAGCCCTAAGGCTTCATCTGATGCAAAAGCACGCCGCCAGTGCCAAAGGGCAAACAAGACTCCAACTCCAAGAAGAAGACGCCAGGCTCCAAGAACTCCAAGAAGCTTCAGTTGAGATTCTACCATCCTGCTTCAAGCCTTAAATTCAAGGCTCCAAGACTCCAACTCTCCACCATTCCATTCACATAAATCTTTTAGGTTAGTTTTTTGGTTTAAATTACAATATTCATCTTTATATTTTTGTTAATTATATGTTTAAATTATTTTTGAATTTTGAGTATCTTGATATTAATTTGATTAAGATTAATTTTTATTTAGTTTATGTTAATGTAATTTAAGAATTTGAAAGATTACATTAAAAAATTTAATGATATTAAATTTAAATTAGAAATTAGTTTAGAAATTGTATAGATTTTAGGTTGTATTTAGTTTTTAAAATTTTGTTAGTTTTATATTTGAAATTTTAAGAATTAATTATGTGAATTAGAAATTTTGAATGTAAATATAAATTCAAAATTTTATGAGATTGAATTAGAGATTATATGGGTATAAGGGTATTTAGTTGTACCTTATTTTAACTTTTTGATAATTTTATATAATGAATTTTATAAATTGAGAAATATAAGTAATATGAATTTATTATTAAAATAAAGAATTATTTATATGAATTTTAAATTAATTGATTATTGAATTGCATAATTTTATTGAATTTAACCACAATTATTTAATTGTGACAGAAAATGGAGAGATTCTTTAAACCTAAACGAGTCCGTAGTGGTGAATCTTCAAATGAGCCTAATATTAGTGAACCAGTTCAAAATCAATCTTGTGTGGAATTGAATTTAAATGATATTGTTAGTGATCCGGGATTACGAAAATCAGTTGAGAAATTTGATATTTCTCTTCGAGACCATGTCCGAAGAGAGTATTTGACTAGAGGACCTTGCCAACCGATTGGCCATATGTATCCAAAAACATCATTTGGTAAACAACATAGAAGTTTCCAAGATAGTTGGTATCAAAAGTTTGTATGGTTAGAGTATAGCATATCGAAAGATGCGGCGTTTTACTTTTGGTGCTTTCTTTTCAAAACACAAAATAAGGGAGGTCGATATGCAGAGGATGCCTTTACAAAAACGGGATTCAATAATTGGAAAAAGGCAATGGAAAGATTTAATGAACATATTGGAGCTGTGAATAGTTGCCATAATGATGCTAGAATACAGTTTGAAAGTTTTCAAGATCAAAGGCATAGTGTGTCAAATGTGCTACGATCTTGTGGGCGCGAAATAGATATTGCATATCGCACCCGTTTAACTGCTGCTCTGGATGTGACCCGCTTTCTTTTGAAGCAAGGATTGGCTTTTCGTGGAAATGATGAGTCAACTAGTTCTTCAAATAGAGGCAATTTTCTTGAATTGTTTGAGTGGTATAGCCAGCGAAATACTGAGATTTTTGAGGTTGTAAATCAAAATGCTCCTGCAAATAATCAACTAACTTCTCCAATGATTCAAAAAGATCTGGCACATGCTTGTGCCTCAGAGATCACAAGTGTTATAATCAATGATATTGGAGACAATTATTTTTCCCTAATAGTTGATGAGTCTCGAGACAGTTCAGTGAAAGAGCAAATGGGAGTTGTTTTGAGATATGTGAACAAAGAAGGGCGTGTGATTGAACGTTTCCTTGCAATTGTACATGTGTCTGACACCACATCTCTTTGTTTGAAAGATGCAATTGATTCTTTATTCGCGCAACACGGATTATCATTATCCAAATTGAGAGGTCAAGGATATGATGGAGCTTCAAATATGCGAGGTGAGTTCAATGGTTTGAAGGCCCTTATATTACAAGAAAATCCCTATGCGATGTATATTCACTGTTTTGCTCACCAACTCCAGTTAGTTATTGTTGCTGTTGCTAAGGGAAATATCATTGTCAGTGAATTCTTTGTCTATGTCTCTATGATTGTCAATTTAACTGGAGCATCATGTAAAAGGAGAGATCAATTAAGACAAATAGAACATGATAAGATTGTTACACTTTTAGACAGTGGAGATATTATTAGTGGAAAAGGCAAAAATCAAGAAACTAGTTTAGCAAGACCAGGGGATACTCGTTGGGGATCACACTATCTAACATTACTTCGTCTATCCTCTATGTGGGCTTCGGTGATTGGAATATTGGGAAATATACAAGATGATGCCACCACTTCTGACAATAGAGGTATGGCCAGGGGTTTGATTGATAGAATGAATGATTATGAGTTTGTTTTTGCATTGCACCTGATGAAGTATTTATTGGGAATCACAAATGACTTGTCACTTGTTTTGCAACAAAGGGATCAAAATATTGTCCAAGCGATGAGTTTGATTGATACTATGAAATCTCAATTGCAAGACTTTAGGGAAGAGGGATGGCAAATAATTTTAGATGAACTCAACAATTTTTGTGAGTTGAATATGATTCCCGTGATTGATATGAAAGACAGTATAGCAATCCGTGGCAATGCCAGGCGCAGTCGCAGAGGTCAAACCATCACTAATTTTCATCATTATCGCGTGGAAATTTTTTGTGAGGTATTATTTTTGAAATTATTATTTCATTACATTTGTTACTTGTTAGCAGATTTTCTTAGTTATTAATTTTATTATTGTTGTGATGTCAGGTTGTTGATTTAATTATACAAGAGATGAATAATCGTTTCTCGGAAGTTAGCACGGAATTGCTTAGTTACATAGCATGTCTTGATCCAAAAAGTTCTTTCTCTCAATTCAATGTGCAGAAACTACTCCGTCTTGCTGATTTATATCCTGAAGACTTCTCAAGTAACGATTATTTATATCTTGAGTCTCAACTTCGAAATTATATTTATAATGTGCAACGCGATCCTCAATTTTCAGAAGTTGGAGATTTGGGAAGTCTTGCTCAACAAATGGTTAAAACTGGTAAAAATACAGTTTTTCCATTGGTTTATCGTCTGATCCAGTTGGCATTAGTTCTACCAGTTACGACTGCTTCTGTTGAAAGAGTATTTTCTGCAATGAATATTGTCAAGACTGATTTGCGCAACAAAATGGGAGACGAGTGGATGAATGACTGTCTGGTTGTATACATCGAGAAGGATATTTTTGCAACAATTGAAAATGAGCAAATATTGCAGCGTTTTCAACGGATGAAGACTCGCAGAATGCAATTGCCTCCTCTTCGTTATTCGAGTGCAACAACTACCAATACTTCAAGTGTTAATCAATAACAAATTTTTGGGTATGTATAATTATATGTTTTTATTATTTTTATAATTATTGATTCTAAATTTTACTTATTAAATATATTTATTTCGTCACAAAAAAAAATTTTTAATACACTTCAGCCCCCCCAAAAATAAATTTCTGGCTCCGTCCCTGAGTTCATGTCCAATGGGTTTAAATCTTCTTGAAAAACGTGTTAAATTAACAAGAAGAGGAGTCATGGTTACCTGACAGCGTTTGTACGATCAAATGGACGTGAGATACTCCCATAAATGCTTGCTGATTTCTGAAATGAAGCCAAGAAAATTTTGTCACAGAGGTCGCAGTGCTGATGAACCCTCTTCTTTGGGCTTCGATTTGACTGGTTTGAAGACTTTTTTCTTAAATTCTTTAAAAATAAAAGTTGTTCTACTACATTCAGGGATAGTGCAGAAATCAATAGTTCGCTCAAAAAGCTAAAATCGACGCTGAAATTTGGCACGGAACCAGGCTGATTCGTCAGCCTGGTCAGAGATTTTTGCAGAACTTTTCTTGTTCTTCCTCTTCTCGTTTTCTCTGTTTTTCTTCTCTTTTTTTTTGTGTGTGGCTCATTTGGAGCCATCGATTCTCTTGTTTTTTTGAAATATTCTTGATGATTCCTGCTGATATAAGTTGGCATTGTACTGGAAAGTTTTAGAGCAAAGAAAAAAAAAAAGAAAAAATGAGCTAAAATCAACTCCAAATGGCTAGCTGCCTCGTACCATTTCTTGCTTTTGGTACGAAGCTGGAAGAAGACGCATGCATACGGAGGTTTTTTTTTTTTTGAATCTGACTTCCATTTTTCTTTTCTTTTTCCTTTTCTTTTCTTTCTAATTTTTTCTAAAAATGAATCGAAATGATTTTCTTTAAGAATTTTAAAAAAATAACATAACATAACATAAAGTAATAAATAATTTAAAAAATAAAATAAAAATAAAATAAACAAATAGATAAAAAATGAAATAAGAATAAAAATAAATAACATAAAATTTTTGGTGTCTACAATGACCAATAAATAGACAAAAATTTTGAAAGGATTTTGAAAATAGCAAAAATTTGATACCAACACTCTCCTAATTGTGTACATGCCTCTTATGGCTTTGTGAGCTTAAGCATAGCATGATTTCTATTTTCTCATTGAGTTAGTGCTCTATGGGATCCATGCGATTTTCGACATGTTTTGTGCTATTGTGATATTTTTGCATTATAGGGCAACCGTAAACTCCATCGATAGGGTTAGAATTGCCCATACATAAAGTGGTAAAATACACAAAAACCCCCATGTGGTATTGTCGAAAGACACAAAACTCCCCTATTCTTTAAAAATCCTCACATAACCATCTTATATTTTTGACTAAAATGGAATTTGACCGCTAAAGGTTTGTGACTTGAGACTTTATAATATTAAAAAAAAAGTTCAATTAAGGGGCTTCTTCCTTCGAGACTCAAAATTAATGGGTCAAATTAAGAGTTTTAAAAGAAACATAGTCAATTGAGCAACTCTCTCATTCAAGACTCAAAATTAGTTGGTCAAATTAAAATTTTTAAAAGTTTTCATCTTCTTTCCCAATTCACTTCTGCCCCTTACCATGGCTGTATCATTTTATTCCTTCCCTCCCTTTCCACCATCACCGCTCGCCACCGTCTCCTCCTTCTTCAATCCTTCCCCGTACAACCCTTTCATCTCCTTTGCCTATCCCTCTTATCTTTCCCGCCTCTTCTCCTCTCTCCCCTTCCTCCTTGGTGGCCAGAGGAGATCTAGTTGCTGAGATTTTTCAGTACTTTTATACAATGTTTTGTACATTATTATACTTCAACTATTTAGGCATGCTCAAGATTGTAATCATTCTAAGCTTTCCAATGGCTGCCATTTTACAGTCAACTTTCTATACAATGATCAACCACTTTGTTGAATTTTTTAGTACCTCAATTGATAAGCATTTCCCTTCTCAAAATGATAAGTACTATTCCAGTCTCTAAGAACTTCCAAGAAAGCCCAACTTATGATTAGTTCACTAATTCTCAAACAAAAGCATCTGTGTAAAATGACAAACTAGAACAAAGCATGGACTTCTCCATATTTGTTCTTTATTGCTAGCCTTAAGGATTTGTGTTGTTGTAACTTGCAGCAAATTTTGAAATGGTGGATTTGGTTATATTATATAGTTCTTATATCGTGGATGCTTAATGGTATGCTTACTTCACAATACGAAGACATCAACAAAGAGATTGAGGTGTTTGGTTATAGTATTAGCTAACATAATAATCAAGAAAAAAGGGGAGAGATAGGGAAGGGGTGGGAAAGCCAAGGAGAGGAAGAGGAGAAAGAGAGTGAGAGGATGAGAGAGGGGAAAGAGGAACAGAAAGGTTGGGGAAAGTGGGAAAGGGGGAGAGGAGGTGGTAGCGGTGGCTGGTAGCGAGAGAGGAATAAAGATGAAGAAGGAGGTGGTGGTAGTGGTGGTGGTGGTGGTAATAGAGAAAGAATGAAAGAAAAAAATAGAAAAGAAAAGGAAAAAAAGTAAAGAATAGAAAAAGAAAAAAAGAAAAAGAAAAAAAAGGATATGACTAGCTATCAATGGTATAGCAAGACAAAAATCATTTTTCCACTTTAGTTAAAAGTATAAGGTGGTTATGTAGGGGTTTTGTGTCTTTTGGTGATACCACAGGGGGTTGCATTTTACTCAAATGATTAACCAAAGTTGAATAATAATCTGTCGAAATTTCATAGGGAGGGGAAAAGGGCTAATTTGATACTCCAACTTTTTTGCTAAAGCCAATATTGTCCTTCATTTTTTTATTTTGGAATAATTTAGTCCCTTAACTTATATTCTTTAGTTAATTTCATATTGGATCCTTAATCCAACGTTAGACTTATATGTAATTAATTATGTGTTGCAAACTGTCAAATAAGGTTAAATTCAATTAAAATGATTAATTATGATTTGGGCTTTAATGTATCTAATAGGATGTAGGTATTTAATGTGTAGAAATTTAAGAGTAATTTCTATTTCTATGATGGGTTGAAATAGGAATCCAAAAGGTAACAAAAAAGTTATCTGTAAATAGGGTTATGGCCCCTAGGTCACACGTTTTATTATGATTGCCGTATTTTTTAGTATCACAAAACAACTCTTTTTTGATATCCCTTCGTCAGGAAAGATACCAAAGAGAACAATTAGTTTCTCTCTGAGAATTCAAGTACCAGTTAGTCAATATAAATTCAAGTACACTTTCGCAATTTTGCCGTTAATTTATTTCTTAATAATCACCATAATAATTTTGAATTTAATAGGTGATGATTTCGCCAAAAATTGATATAAACAACCACTAACAAGTGGTATCAGAACTAGATATGATTGATTATTAGGAAATAATTTGAATTTAGTAATTCATAGTTTTTTAAATAAAAAAACTATGATTAATATTGGTTTTATTTGCATGCCCAACAAATTTTGGTCATAGTTTGTTTTGGTCATGATTATTCCGCGGTTCGGGTCATGATTGTACGGTTGTTGACAATCTTAAATTGTAGCTTTAATGTAATTTTATTGCTTATGTATTCGGTGAAGACAATGTCTAATTCATGTGGTGATTTATGCTTGGTTTTTGGTTTCGGGAAGTTGTTCGTCTTTTTCCTATTTCAATAAAAAACCTTGCAAGCATGTTCATTGATTGTTTACTATTGTTTCATGACGCAGGTATTGTGTTTTGACAATCATGGTGGGGCGTGCATGATATGTAATTTATTAATATGTTAAGGCACAAGTGATAATAGTTATTTTTTTGGCTTGTTTCTTTGTTTAAAAATAAATATGCATATATTTATGTTAAAAAATTAGATCTCCAATTTTAAAACCCTAATCAAGTTAAATAGGACATTTAAGTCTTACAAATTCTATAAAGTTGGCCCACTATATGTATAGTCTTATAAGGCATTTATGAATTGCAAGAAAATTTTGGACTTAAATGATAAATTTGGATCAAATTATGGATATGAATTTTTAATTTGATAAGTCTTGACCCATTTGATTGATTTTAACCAGATTTGAATAGTTTGACTGGTTTGACCATGTTTGATCATGTTTTGACCAGAGTTGATCAAAGTTGATTTCGATCAAAATTTTTGTGAAACTTGGGTAATTTTAAATTTAAATATTGGTATGATTATATATTTTTTAAAATAAATTAATTGAAATAATATCCCACCAAAGTGATCTCTATTATGAAAATTAATTTATTCTAGAATATAACTAATTGAGTATTTGTAATTTTGTGAATATTGATCGGTTCAAAGGAAGGTCAATGTTTAACAAAATTTTATGTGCACTTGCGGTAATAAACATGTGATGATTATTTGGATTTTAATATGTGAATTATAAATTAGCCAAAAGAAAATTTTATTTTTGACATGTTATTATTGTCAGTATTTATTATTGCATCAAGATATCACTTAGAAATTAATATTTTTGTCCAAAGATAAAATATTAATGAAAGATCGATATCTTGATATGGGGTTACATTTATTTGAATTTATTATTATTTTGGTCTATGTGAGTTTGTTTTAATTATTTTATATTTTCTGTTCAATTACAAATGATCTTACAAATATTACTACCAACATCAATAATATTCCTATACAGAATGATACAAATTTCAAGTTCTGAAAAGAAAATCTCTTGATAGTTTTTGGAGCAATGGATCTCGATCTTGCGTTAAGGGTTGATTCCCATCCACATCTTACAGATCAGAGTACCTCTGATAAAAAGAGAAATAAGAAAATGTGAGAGAGATCAAATCGCTTGTGTTTGATGATCATTAAAAAGGTCGTTTCAGAAGCATTCAGAGGAACAATATTAGAAACGACAACTACGGCCAAGGCGCTCTTTCAGAACATTGAAAAAATATTTGTCAAGAACGAAAAGGTTAAAATAAGTACGCTCTTGACACGTCTAGTTTCAATGAAATATAGTGGTAAAGGTAATGTCAGAGAATAAATCATGAAGATGTCTCAACTTGCTTCAAAATTAAATGGACTTAAATTAGTTTTCTTTGAAGAGTTACTAGTGCTTTTGATTTTAACATCTTTTCCTACACAGTTTAGTCAATTTAAGGTAAGTTACAACTGTCAAAAGGAGATTTGATTTCTAAATGAATTCATCTCACACTGTGTAGAGAAAGAGGAAATGGTGAAGTAAGATCAGAGAGAGAGTGCTCATTTGATTTCAACCACTAATAATAAAGGTAAAAAACATAAAAGAAAGCAAATAAAGAAGTTGCAGATACGACACCTCAAAAGAAACAACAAAAGAAATAGACTAATTTAGAAAATAATAGTTATTTTTTCTGTGAAATTGAAGGGCATAAAAAGAAGTATTGCATCAACTATAACGCTTGACGTGCTAAGAAAGGTATGGTTCTTAATTTGATTTGTTCTGAGATTAATTTAATTTTGATATCTAGACACACATGGTGGTTAGATTTGGGTGCAATAAATCACATCAGTGTATCAATGCAGAGTTGTCTGAATTGTTGAAAGTCTAATGATAATGAAAGATATATCTATCTAGGCGATGACAAAACAGTTCAAGTTGAAACAATAGGAGTTTTTAGATTATTATCAAAGATCGAATTTTATTTGGATCTTAATAAAACATTTATTATACCATCTTTTCGACAGAATTTAATTTCTATTTCTGCTTTAAACATTTATTGGTTCAGGTTCTTTAATGTACTACGATAATCTATATTTAATTGATATAATTACCCCATTTAATGAATCTTTGCATTTAAGTACTAGAAGAGCAAAGAGAAAATTAATCAATGAGAATTCGACTACATTATAGTACAAGAGATTAGGTCACATCTTTAGATAGAGAATGGAAAGATTTGTGTCAAATGAAATTCTCGACCTCTTGAATTTTATAAATTTTGATGATTATGTTAACTATATAAAGAGAAAACAAACCAATAAAATGAGATTTGAAACCAACAGGTCATTGCACGTCTTAGAATTTATATATGCAAATATTTGTGCGTCATTTTCTACATCTGTTTAGTATGGTCAATAATATTTTATAACGTTCATAAATGATTTTTTAAAATATGATTATATATATCTCATTTCTGAAAAAATGCAGTCACTAGACGTGTTTAAAATTTTTAAAACTGAAGTTGAGAACCAACTCAACAAAAGAATCAAAAGTATTAGATCTGATTGTGGTGGTGAGTATTGTGGTAGATATAACGGTTCAACTGAATAACGTTCAAAACCATTCGCTAAATACCTAAAAGAATACGGTATTGTCCCACAGTACACTAAGATAAGGAATATGATATATCATTCTACCTTACCAGAGCCACTCTGAAAAGAAGTAACTAAAATTGCAGTATAGATTCTTAACAGAGTTCTAACTAAAACAACTATCAAAATTTCTTATGATTTTTGGACAAGAAAAAAGTCTAATTTAAATCATTTACATATTTGAAGATATCCAGTTGAGACAAAACCTCATAGGCCAAATGAAAAGAAACTAGACTCAAGAACAGTTAGTAATTATTTTATTGAATATTGTGAAAGATTTAGGGGTTACAAGTTTTATGATCCCACGACTAAATGAATTTTCGAGACAGAAAGTGCTCAATTCTTTAAAGATGTCGAGTTTGAAGGAGAAGACATAGTTAGGAACCTTGTATTTGAAGAGGAATATGTTAGTATTCCTATAGATATCATTGATCTTGTTCAAAATCTTATTTCTGACCTTGATCGTGATACAACAAATCAAGACAATGTCGAAAAATAAACTGTTATAAAAGAACAAATTCTATCTCTTCAAAAATCAGTGCCATTAAGAAAATTTACTAGAGAAAGGAAAAGTGTAGTGCTAGATGATTACTTTATTTTTTGTTCAAAAACATTAGGATGACACTGAATTGATGGAAGATGATCAAATCAACTTCTGTCAAATCATGAAAATTTTAAATTTTTAAAAATAGATATATGCTATGAATGAAGAGATTAAGTTCATGGAAAACAATAATCTCTGAGATCTTGTCTCATTGTCAAAAGGAGCAAAATACATTGGTTGTAAATGAATATTTAAAATCAAGAGAGATTCGAAAGATAATGTGGAAGGATACAAAATTCATCTTGTCGCTAAGGATTTTACACAAAAGGAAAGAATCAATTATAAAAAAAATCTTCTTTTCAGTCTCTTCAAAAGGACTCTTTGAGAATTATAATGGCATTAGTCGTGCATTTCAATCTTGAGTTATTATTTTGATAATGGTATTTCAAATTTTATTAGGTGATTATCTCATTTAATTTTGAAATGAATTTAGTTGATGATTGTATATATCATAAATTTTTTGGGAACAATTATATTTTTTTGGTATTGTATGTCGATAATATTTTACTTGCCAGTAATGATATAGGTTTATTGCATGAAACCAAGAGATTTCTAATTAAAAATTTTGAAATGAAAGATTTTGATGATGCATATTTTGGACTAAGCATACAGATACATCGAAATTGCTCTTGAGGTATTTTTAAAGTATAAAAAAAAGCAATATTGAAAAGATTCTTAAAAGATATGACATGCAAACTTGTAAATCTGATGACACCCCTATAGGGGGGAGGGATGGGTTGGGTGGTATTGGGGGAGGGAGTGTAAGCGTGAGGTCTCGGGTTCGAGTCTTCTTGCTTACAAAAAAAAAAAAAAAACAAGTGACACCCCTATAAATTAAATGAGACAAGTCGGTCTTGATCATGTTCTAAGAATGCTTTTGAGGCAAATAAATATAAAAGATTCCTTAGCGTCAACAGTAGGGAGTCTAATATATGTTCAGGTCTGTTGGATATTGCGTACAACAGTAGGGAGTCTTGAGGTATTTATAGAAAATAAAAGTGTGACAGCCCTACCTTACCCTAAGGCGAACCAAAGGGTTCAGCGGACCGCCTGCCCAACTCTCGCCAGGACTACGGATCAGATGAATGAAATCGAAAACGTTCAGGGAGATAATAGCGCGCTCAAACGATTCAAAGTCGCCAAACGGCAAAACGAAAATCAAAACCACAATGAATAGTAGTTGCCACATCACCACCCAACCAGGGGCCAAACGGATACAGATATGGCCATATGACTCGGGAAAATATTTGCAATCCAAATAGGATACATGAATAGGGTAAATAGTTTTATACACATACGTTTGTAATTTACGGAACAAAAGTAGATAATTAGATCAAAATACATTTAGGATTTTCCAACTATTGAGGAGCTTTACAAAAATATATTAAAACTAGCTCGACTCGTGTTTCAAACATCTTAGCCCCAAAAGTGGTTCTATGTAAGGAAAACAAAGATGACGGGAAGGGGTGGGTTTACGCTCAATGAGGTACCAAAATAATAGCAAGTAAGAAACATGAAATTTCATATTCAATTAATCACATATGTGCATCAAATAAAGAAGTGAACAAACACCAGAGACAAAAAGAATACGGGTGGCGCTCAAGAGCCAAATTCCCATTTGCTTCACCGAAACTTGATCGAAATAATAGTTGACACTCCGTCAACGTTAAAAAAATAACCAATACCGTAGACTTTACTTTCTCCGATTCCTTCCACCTCACATACCCCTACCGGGCCCGAAATCCAATCAGTTCAGAAATGGTAATACTCGAGTATACCGGAATCAAGGGTCTCAATACCCAAAGATCCCATAACAGACTACCGTGGTTCGTTATCTAATCGACCAGGCCCTTGCCGGCCCGACTCGAGTAACTAGCCACAGGTGTTGAGTTCAGAGGTCACAGAAAGGTCGTTGGATACCAGCTTTCAAACAACATCAGAACAGATACAGATACAGATAACAGATAACAGATTCAGATTCGCACCAAAATTTGGCATATGAACAGACAAGAGAACGAGTGTGATAAAGTACACCCTCGTCTCAATCAAAATAACCAGATAGTTCAGTAATTCATATCACAGATTGCATGTACAGAAACCGAGTTAAACAACAAGTGAGGGGGAGTGGTACACTCACCGGTTCAAGTACAGATACTTCACAAATTTTCACTTCAGATTGGCTTTAATCGCCAAGAAACCCTAAAAGAACCAAAGTAAAATAATTGAAGGTTCTACTTCCAAAATCGAGTATACAGAATGCACATATGAGGCTCGACTACACGTCGTACGCCTTTCCATGGTAAGTACTAGTACAAAAGAATAAAATATGACTTTCAAAAGGCAACTCAAACCTAAAGAGACTAAGCGGCCTAGAAAATTGGACAGCATTTCCCCTAAATTTGTTTACTTTTCCAGCCGTCACGGCTTCATTATTTTCCTCAGCCAGTCCCAAAATCACACACAAAATAAGTTCATTCAATAGCCGTTCAGTAAGCTCTAAGTAGTACAAGTACAATTCAAGCTAGGGAAAAGTCCGAAAATGAAAGTCAAGCCCTAAAATATTCAAATAAGCACAATAAGACTCGATTACAAGTCATAAACCAATGCCAAATACCACTAAAATAAGGTTCCACTAGAATGTATAAACACTAGAGTAAACCAGGAAAATCAGGAAATGGAATAAGCTCTAACAAAAAAAAAACAGTTTTTGACATCATTTTGCGGTTTTGGTACCATTGGCACTACGATTATCGGATGGAGGTGCAAGATACACCGTTTCGAAGCTAAGAGATAGGGATACAATTTTGAAGAAGACTACTCTGCCCAGTTTCGAGTGTAACCAGGTCAAAAATGCAACATACGAAACCAGAACCGCAAAAACAGGTTCACAAACCGCATTCTGGTTCAAACATCATAAGTCAGGCTACCTAAGTCCAAATCAAGTGATTCCAAAGCCATCCGAAAGCTAAGATACACGGATAAAATTCATCAGAAGACCTCAACAACCAATTCTGAAGTATTTCCAACCAAAATAACCAATTACAGACGCAATTATCAAATTCGGGTAGAACCAGGGCAGCAGGGGTATTTTGGTCTTTTCTCAAGGTACGTTGCTCCGATTGACCTGAAATTTTGCAGGTATCTCTAAAATATCATTCCCTACAACTTTCATGTTTTAACCCAAGGCCAAGTCGGCTTCTAACTATGAGATACTGTGCCGGGCAGAATGTAGGACATGAAACCCTAGTTTTCCAATTTTCCTTCCAAAACAGAAATTTCCTGCAATTAACCACTTTTTCCACCTTCTAACTTCCTTAAATATCATTTCCAATCATCATACATGACCACATAATAATAATCATATGAAAACAGAAAAATCACCAATAATGATAAAACTTCACCAATTCAACCAATATCAAGATATAATCCATAAAATTACATCTTAAACTACCACCAATCATGAATTAAACATCATTAGATGGAGGAGAGGGGTTCCTTCACAACTCACCTTAGCAACACAAGAGAGAGAGCGCAACTAGTCACCTTAGCTTTCCAAACAACTTCACCAATCACCTCACCAACACTAAGTGAAGAGGTTTTATGGAACAAAAGCAAGTTTAAGTGGTTGTTTTGATGGATTTGAGCTAAATGAAAGCAAGAACTTGGAGAGTTTTCTTTCTTTCTTTCTTGGAGAGGGCCGGCTTCAAGGAGCTAATTTTTGAGTGATTTTTGGTAAATTTTTGAGTTATTTTAACCAAATGGTAAAAGGGTGAATAGTGTTCAAAAAGTGAAAACTAATCATATGGTGACACTTGTCACCCTAGTTATTGCATCCATATCTCTTTGTTCCCTCTCACATCAATCCACTTGATAATTTCTAATTATCTCTTAACACCCGATAATTTAAATCCAGTATCCGAAACTTAACCTAATTGGCCAAATTTTTCTGAACTTTCCGCACTAGCGGGTCCCACGTCTGATATATGCTCTTAATTTCTCAAAACCTAACCGATACTAGAAAAATCATCTAAGAATTATATTTACTCATAAAACTTATTGTCACAATTTTTTGAATAAATAAAAGGTGAAAAAGCATGCAATTAAAAGAAAATAAAATCTAGCAATTACGAAAATTACGGGTTCTCACAAAAAGACTGCATGCTCACGTATTGAAAATCATAATCTCGAGATCATTGAATATACTGATTCCAATTATGTTGGATACTAAAATCAACATCAGACTATATCTACTTGTTGGTTAGAGGTACCATATCTTGAAAGAGTGTTAGAGAGTCACTTATAGCCTCTTTCAGTATGGCTGCAGAATTTATAATTTGTTATGAGGCGTCCAATCATAAATTTTGACTGTAAAATTTTGTCATAGAATTACATGTAGTGGATGGTATTAAAAATCATTCAAATTATTTTGTGACAATAAGTCAGTAGATCTATATTTCAATAACAATAGGAGTTTGACAAAATCTAAACATATAAATATCAAGTTTTTGTCTAATAAAGAAAGAGTACAGAGTGGACAATTATCGATAAAGTATATCGAGATAATATGACGCCCCCACTTCTCCCTAAGGCGAACCAAAGGGTATCCGCGGGACGTCTGCCCAACTCTCGCCAGGATTCGGTACAATTCTCATTCAAACTTAATACAATAGTAACTAAAACGACAAGACAAAATAAGGAAGTGCGGAAACTTCTATAAATAATATCCAATCTTACACTACAAGTTCAAAATACATCAATTTCCAAAATATACAATTGCCAAAAGGTCTAGTCGATTAAATTTGAAACCCTAATACAAAAGTACATTCCAAGGATTTTTCTCGAGTTTCCTCCAAATTCGTCCTGTTAAGGAAAAAATCTACGGGGTGAGCAATTGCTCGTGAGGCCAAAGAAAAACACATGCAAGCACGTTGTTCAAGTAACAATCCATTTGACGAGTGAACAATGATATTCAAGTAAATAACAATTCGAGCTAGAAAAGTAAACATAAACAATTCAAGGATATAGGACCTCTCAAGAGCTATTTTTCACTTGCACGATCAAGAACCTCCACGAGTTGAAACTCCGTCAATCGGGTAGGTGATAGTCTGTAGAACTTCACTTATCATGTTCCCGTTCACCGTTACATATCCTTGTACCGGGCCCGCCTGTCATTTGTTTGAGGCGATACTGCTCGAATATGCCAAGCAAGACCTCTCAATAAGTCAAGCTTATATTTTCACACGGCTCGCAAAGGAGCCCGACCAAACCCGTGCCGGCTCGAGTCCAAGGTTGGCCAGTGAGAATTTGGGCGTCCCCCATTTAGCACTTATGAGTCGAGGAGAATCACTCCAACGACTTATGCAGCCATAGCATAAATAGTCACTTAAATACTTCACTTAATTCACTTACCAAGTCACTTCAAGCAATTCAAGTATTTCATGTCAAGTAATTCAAATACATTTCACTTAAATGAGAACGAGTGCGATAAAATACACACTCGACTCAGCATTTTCAAAATATTCGATTATCAATCACGATTAACACGTAACACGTATTTCACGCATTTGACACTCACCAAGTAAAATAAGGAAGCAAGCACAATTGTGTGTTTAGGCGTCTCCGGTGAGATCCTCTTGAGTGCCTGAGCAATTAATAATAAACTATTACACACTATAACTTAAAACCCCTAATTATTGAGGAAGATTACACCCTTGTACAATCTAATAAGAAATTATGAAAACAAATCCTTAATTACTCGCAAATCGAGAATCAAAAGTGGGGTTTAATAATGCAAAGAAATCTGATTTTTATCTTAGAAATCAAGTGCAGAACGTCGGCAATATCGAAGGAAAATGGAGAGTTCTAAAAACTCAATTTCCTTTTAAGGTTGGGAATTTCAGATTTGACAAGCAATCTTTGAAAAATCGTATCTCACTCTCTGTAGGGCCAAAATTAGAAACATTGGTAACGTTGAAAAATACTTTCAAAGTACTAAAAGTTCCTAGAAAACACTTTTCTATGATTCAAAATGGAAGACACTCAAATTTTGGTTTCAAATTGCTGATTTGGACTACCAAGACAGTTTCGGGGTTGGTTTTTGGCCAATTTTGAAAATTTGACAAAATTCACACAATATGAACTAGTCTCTAAAATTTGAAACTCAATTAGAATTACAATCAAGGTTTAAAACACCACAAACGGAACAAGAATCCGAGTTTTGAGCGTCAAGATATAGCAGTTCAAAGTTGCTGAAAATTTCTCACTAAACAAGAATTTTCCAGATTTGAACATAAATTTTGAGACTTCAGTTGGGCATCGAGAAGGACTTGGAATGGCACCAAATTTTGTATTATTACCCTACTATATAAGGGCTATTTCTCTGTCAAATTTCATGCAAAAATTCACACGAAAGGTCAGTTAACAAAGCCACTAAAATTCCAAGAATTTCCAAGGCAAATCTGTCTTGTACTTCCGTTTTCCTTTTTCTAGCTTTTGACCAATGGAATCGACTCAAATCTGGTTCATTTATAAAGACAAGGTCTAAGAAACATCCAAAATATGTTTGGTAGGTGATTAACACCAAGACTTTCAAAATAACAAATCCCAATTCAAAATAAGCCATTGGCTAGCCAAAACGTAGGGTTTTCTTTCTTTGAAGCAGGTTTGTAATTCTGCCACAAGTCACTCAATTCAACTTGGAATTGAGTGTGGTTGGTGGTGTTGGAAACTACATTCATAAAGCTACAATTTCTGAGAAGAAATTATTTTGAAATTCTATCCATAACTAGCTCATATTCGAGCAACAAGTCGTAGCTCATAACAAGTTTTCTAGCACGGCAAAGAAAAAGGACAGGTGACTTTGAAAGGCTAGTACGGTTCACTCAAGTGGAATCAGGGGATACATTATATACCGTTAAAAACCTAAAAATGTCTAGTTTCAAATTCCATAAACGGCACTCGATTTCGACATCGGAACAAAGAGTTATAGTCGTTTGAAATTCGCTGCCAGAGTAACTCTAGACACGTTTTCCAGCCATGAAGAAATTTCGAAATCCAAACATTTACCCAACCAAATCAAGTGAATTTTGGTGGAAACTTTCCACACAACCTATGCAACATATTTACATCAAAATCAAGACAATTTGACCACAAGAAATTGCACCAAAAGGCGCGGCAAGGACAGGGCAGAACCGGCCCTTCCTCATGCATCACTTCCTTTGATTTTCTTTTCACTTTTTCCACTTATCTCTACTAGATTAACACTTAATCAACACAAATAACATCCAATCTTATCAAATCAGATCATCAAGTCCATTGTGGAATTTCATAGAGCCCACTCACATGATTTTCAACAATCCAAAGCTACCCACATGAAGTTACAAGTTTCTAAGTTTAATCTAACTTGCAAACGCTAAGATTCAAAGGTTGGATGATGATTACCTCCTAGATGATGATAAACCAGAAAATTTCGGTCCTTTGAGCTACAAGAAAACTGTGAGAATGAAGCTCATTTCCTAGTTCAAGATGATCTCCAAGTGGTTTTGAGTTTGTGGTAGAAATTTGAAGGGATTTGGTGCAAGATTGAGTGAGATGATGAAGAAGTTTTGGGTCTTCTTCCTCCTTGTGTGGCCGGCTGTCTTGAGAGAGAAAAGAGAGAGTAGAGAGTGTTGTTTAGCTTCTTGAGTAAGCTTGGTAGGTAAGGCCTTAAGGTGCACAAAAGTCAACTCTCCAATAGTGCGCGACGCGTGCGTTTCGTGCCCGTTTTCTCGTGGATTTGTTTCACTTGTGTACTAAACCTCCAATGCACTTCCTTTAACACTATTATTATTCACTCTTAATAGTTTAAAAGTAAATGTCCAAAGTCTCTCAATTAGTCTCGCGCGCGAAAACGCGAACTTCCGACTTGTGCGCGTTAAAATGAAATTTCTAAAAAATTCTTGTAACGATAGTATAACTAACTAATGTTTGGGTAAATAATCATGAAAATAACTATTTTAGAAATAAAACATGAGTTCTCACATGAGTGTAGTATTAATTTCTCAAATCACCAGTTAATTTGTACTAGTGCGTTTTTCGGAAAACTTTCGACGCGAGCACGGTATAAACTTAAATTTTAACGTACTCACATCTAATCTCTCAATTAACTTTTCTTAATCTACTATTAATCATTCTTAATTCTCCAAGATAATTGTACTCTCGGATAGAATATCGCCTCAAAACACGCGTATTCATTATTCCTCATTTAAACGAACCTCCGAAATTAAATTTGCTAACGGGACGTTTTAAAAGCATAAGGAAGACATTGTTCCATATGAATGGACTTAAAATGGTTGAAATAAATTATTCGGAGAAAGTAGGTGAATAAATATTTAAATAAACCAATAACATTCGATAAAATAACAAAATTTTCGGGTTCTCACATCCTCCCCTCCTTAAAAGAATTTTGCCCTCGAAATTCACACCCACGACAATATCATTCCCTTAATGGTTATGCCTACCAAATCAATTACTAATTTACGTTTTCCAACCCATATTTCACAATTTCTATTCATCCCACTAGCAATCAAACCTTGATATTTTTTTCTCCCCAATAGGCATTTGTAAGTGCCCGGTGCAACCCAATGAGTACAAACAAATTCACAATGATGCACAAAGATATATTAAATTTAAGCACAATAAAGAAAACTTAATTAAAGAGAAAGGATAAGAAATGCAAACCAAATATCAAACCAATAGCCTCTTCAATTGATGGCGATGCTAACCAAGATGTACAAGTGAAGGCTCACTCCTTCCTCACCCCAAACACACTTTGGTTGAGCCAAGGAGTTTTACAACAATTCTAGTTAACCCTCAACAACCTACACTTGAAAGATCACTCACCCAATTAAGAACTATTTTATACAAATGAGGCAACCTTCACCAAGGTTTTACCACTTCAAGTGATAGGTTCACTTTCACCAAGGTTTTACTCCTCCTAGAGAATAACCTTCACTTGAGCAACCTCACAACCCAACTTCCCCAACCCCTTATACAACCAACAAAGAATCTTTCTACTCAAAAATCTCACTTGTAAGCTTGTATTTTGTGTTGGCAAAAGTCTCGTGTCTTCTTGTGCTTTGGGGTGTTTATAGAAGGTGAGAAATGGCTCCAAAAGGCTCTCCAACGGTCAAATATTAAATGCTGTCAAAACTAGCCGTTGGCCTGTCGGACGTTCGAACCACCTGTCGGACGTCCGAACCCTGCGTCCAAACCACCTGTCGGACGTCCGAACCCTGCGTCCGAACGTCGTCAGAGAGTCATCAAATCTTTGCGAAATTTCTCGGACGTCCGATGCGATTGATGTACGTCCGAGGGGTGCGTCCGATCCTTCCGGACGTCCGATGCTTCCTCACGAGCGTCCGACAGAATATCCTTCATGATGTTCTTCATCCTTTCGGACGTCCGATAGCTTCCTTTCGGACGTCCCACATGAGTGCCCTGTTTTTGCTTCTTCTTTTGTGCCACAAGAATCTGTTCTAACAAATTGCTCACATAAAAACATTAACCCAAATCTACATATTGGTTTGTTAATCATCAAAACCAATGATTGATCGACCAAGGTCAACAATCTCCCCCTTTTTGATGATGACAAACAAAATGAAGATTTCTTTTATCAAATAAGTTCAAATAAAACTCCCCCTTAGAAAGTGCCAACATACAAAGAAATTTCAATAAATCCTACTCCCCCTTTTAGCATCAATCAAAAACAAACTCCCCCTTTATTTTTCAAATCAAGACCATATTGAATATCAAAATTTTCAATTGTACTTACAACCATATAGCACTTCTTGGATCAAATCTTCATGATGTACCTAAATATGAGAAATTTCATTTGGTACCCTTTCTTTATAGGGTCCTTGGGAGTTAATACAACATGATCTAGCAATCCACATGGATTTCATACCTTTTCTCATATTTTTCTTTACATAGCAATCATTTTGCATATGTCCAAATTTGCAACAAAAGTGACACATGATAGAAGTATTTTGCACATAGGTGGATTTAATGCAACTAATTTTCTTACTTCTTATCATAGCAAACTTATTTGTGCCTTGAAAAGATTTGCTTTTTTTTGTTTGAGAAAACTTTTATTTTTCATTTTGGAGAAATTCGTTCAAGTCATTAATTCTTTTCTTTAACAAATTCTGTTCCTCCAACATTTTTTCATAAAACTTTGTTTTTTCTTCCAACTTCCTTTTCAAAACATTTTTTTGATTTTTTAAATCATCATTTTCCATTCTCAAACATTTGTTTTCTTGAAAAAGTTTGGAGTTTTCTTCCAACAAATCATTTATTTTTGTTTTCAAATCTTTATTTTTAGCATAAGATTTTCTCAAACTTTTATGCATTTTAATCATAAGAATTTTCACATCATCATCTTCATTATCTTCATCACAAGAAGAGTGATAAGAACTTACCTCATCTTCTCCAACGGCCATTAGTGCCATTTGGGCCAACTCTTCTTTTTCTCTTTTAGAATTGCATTCATCCCATGTAATTTTGCAATCTCCTCTTCAACATCTCTTGTTGAAGATCTTCTTGAAACTTTTGATGTGAGGAGTTATATCATTGTCCACTTCCATGATTTCATTACCCATGAAGGATGGGTTATCCCCCACTTGAGATGCTTTAAAAGCTATGCCTCTCTTATACATTCTTGCATTTTCTTCCTCTTGCACTTTGAATTTCAGCTTTAATTCATAAGAGGTTAGGGTATCCACAAGAGATTCAATGGACATAGAATTTAAATCCTTTGCCTCTTCTATAGCATTTATTTTGTTTTCCCATTCTTTTGGCAAGGCATTCAAAATCTTTCTATTTTTCTCACCCAAAGAATATTCTTTTCCAAGCAATTTAAGATCTTGAATAATGTCACAAAATCTACTACACATCTTATCAACATTTTCAAGAGGATGCATTTTGAAAAATTCATATTGAGAAACAAGCAAAGATTTCTTTTGTTCTTTAATATCTTGGTTACCTTCATGAAATACACACAATTTATCCCAAATATCTTTAGCTGATTTACAACCTTTAATCCTACTAGATTCATTTACATCTAATGCATTGTACAATATACACATGGCCTTGGCATTCAAAGAAAGGTATCTCTTGACTTTTTCATTCAATTCTTGTCTAGTCTTTAATCTACTCAAATTAGTGATAGAGTCAATTATTCTGGCTTCATAAGGACCATCTTCTACCACATACCATAATTCAATATAAACGGATTGTAAGAAAATCATCATTCTTTGTTTCCACATGCTAAAATAAGAACCATTAAACATAGGTGGTCTATCAATAGATTGCCCTTCTAAAAAAGAAACTTTTATGGTTGCCATGATCTTTACTCTAAGCGGTTAAGCTTGATCAAAAGAGACCAAGCTCTGATACCAATTGTAAGTGCCCGGTGCAACCCAATGAGTACAAACAAATTCACAATGATGCACAAAGATATATCAAATTTAAGCACAATAAAGAAAACTTAATTAAAGAGAAAGGATAAGAAATGCAAACCAAATATCAAACCAATAGCCTCTTCAATTGATGGCGATGCTAACCAAGATGTACAAGTGAAGGCTCACTCCTTCCTCACCCCAAACACACTTTGGTTGAGCCAAGGAGTTTTACAACAATTCTAGTTAACCCTCAACAACCTACACTTGAAAGATCACTCACCCAATTAAGAACTATTTTATACAAATGAGGCAACCTTCACCAAGGTTTTACCACTTCAAGTGATAGGTTCACCTTCACCAAGGTTTTACTCCTCCTAGAGAATAACCTTCACTTGAGCAACCTCACAACCCAACTTCCCCAACCCCTTATACAACCAACAAAGAATCTTTCTACTCAAAAATCTCACTTGTAAGCTTGTATTTTGTGTTGGCAAAAGTCCTGTATCTTCTTGTGCTTTGGGGTGTTTATAGAAGGTGAGAAATGGCTCCAAAAGGCTCTCCAACGGTCAAATATTAAATGCTGTCAAAACTAGCCGTTGGCCTGTCGGACGTTCGAACCACCTGTCGGACGTCCGAACCCTACGTCCGAACGTCGTCAGAGAGTCATCAAATCTTTGCGAAATTTCTCGGACGTCCGATGCGATTGATGTACGTCCGAGGGGTGCGTCCGATCCTTCCGGACGTCCGATGCTTCCTCACGAGCGTCCGACAGAATATCCTTCCTGATGTTCTTCATCCTTTCGGACGTCCGATAGCTTCCTTTCGGACGTCCCACATGAGTGCCCTGTTTTTGCTTCTTCTTTTGTGCCACAAGAATCTGTTCTAACAAATTGCTCACATAAAAACATTAACCCAAATCTACATATTGGTTTGTTAATCATCAAAACCAAGGATTGATCGACCAAGGTCAACAGCATTTTAACTTCCAAGTCATGTGGCAACTTAATCGGTTTCATATCTATCTCATATAGGTAATGTTTTCACTTCTTTAATGCAAATATTATAGTCACTAATTCCAAATCATGAGTTGACTACTTCTCTCGTGATATTGTAACTTTCTAGAGGCATATACAATCACCTCATCATGTATTATTAATATACATTCTAAACCATCATTTGAAGCATCTGTATAAATCACAAAACTACCTTCTCCGCTCGGTAAGGCCAACATAGATGCATCGGTTAAACACTTTTCACTTTTAAAATTTTTCTTTATATTTAGAATCCCAAATAACTTGCCAAGTCTTGCACTCTTAGAAAAGTCCTTGATAAATCAAAGGTAATATTCGGCTAACTTTAAGAACTCCAAGTTACGGTAGGATTTTTTGGTAATTTCCTCTTAAATAGCTTCCACTTTAGCTGAGTCAATAACAATTCCTTCTTTCGATATTGTATAATCTAGAAAGGCTACTTCTTCCAATCGAACTCACATTTATTGAATTTAACGAAAGTTGGCGCTCTCTCGGGGTTTGTAAAACTATTATCAGGTGTCTTTCATGATCTTCTCAAACCTTAGAATATACCGATATATCATCAATAAATGCCACCACAGATTATTCCAAATATGGTTTAAAATCCTAATACATTATGGCCATAATTGATACTAGTGCATTAGTTAACCCAAAGGGCGTAACTGAATATTCATAGTGTTCCCATCTTGGATCGAAAGTGGTCTTAAACACATCAGTTTCTAAGATTCTCAACCGGTAATAGCTCTACTTTGAATTCAACTTGAATAATACCACGGCCCCTTGCCATTGATCAAAATTCTCATTTATGTGAGGCAATGGAGTATTGGTTCTTAATGGTTACATTGTTCAAGTCTCGATAATCTATATATAGCATCAAATTTCCATTCCAAATATGATATCCGGTCCCTTAATCGTTAGACCCATTAAATCTATCAAATATTTTCTTTCACCAACTCAAATCTCATAATTTAGTATATCAATTTGACAATTAAATATTGGGTCCCACTTCAACACCAAGTTCTTGATTTGATCTGAATCCCTGGTCATCTCCAAGACCTCAAGTTTGCCTACGCTCCCAAGTACAATCTCGATCACGTCTACTATCGTTCATGTCTTATTATCAATCTAAAGGTGTAGGGCAAAGTGCAACTATACACATAAGCCATGAAATTAATTAAAAATAATGTAAATTTTCATATGTTATAAAAGTCCATAATAGTTATATCAAATTGGGATAGGTTTATCAAATAATTTCAAAAGGGAAAGGGAAACAACAATATTATAACAAAACGTGTCAAGTTGCCAAGATACAAAACAACAAAAGACTTTTCCCTTTTTCAAAAGATTAAATCTCCCAAAAGTGCCGGTCTAGTGTAGGGTAAAACTACAACCTCTATCCCTCGAGTGGAGTTAACCACCCCCACTCGTAAAACTTCCAGCGCTTAGACCCCCTTCTGGCACTCGATTGCTTGGTGGCGGATCTAGCTGGTCATTGAATATTTCCTCTTTTTAGAGTTACCAGGGCAATTCAAAAACTTATGCTCGGTACTACCGCACCTAAAATATTTTCCTTGCTTTCTCCAGCACTCGGCCTCAGTGTAGTTAATCTTGCCACAGTATCCACAAGTTACATGAGAAGTGACGGCTTGACTAATTTGAGGACTTTCTTTGTATTTCTTCTCCAGTTCTACGTTTTGGCATAGCAACTCAGTTTTCTCTGCATATTTTTGTTTCCACCATCCTTCCCAGTAGTCAGCCAATTTTCTTTGAAATTCTATCTCATTTCGAAGAATGTCTATTTCCTTATGCATTTCTTCCAAAGTTGTCATCTTACCAGTTGGCTCAAGTCAAATGTTAGCCCATCAGGCAAATCAAAGGATCAAAATAAGTAGCTATTCATAATGGAAGCTCGACCCATATCACTCTTTCTTTATTTAACTTATAGGTTACTTAAACTTATAAATCTTACCTGTTCTCTGTTTAATATGGACGAGCTCTTGAACCTCTACAAGATTACTAGTATTACTTGTAAACATAACGAATTACGGAGACCCTATTCCTTAAAAGTTCCACACCGTAATTCAGTCTTTAATACTCACTTACAAAGTTGCTCGAGAACAAATCCTAACCTCTTGCTTTCACTAGTGCCTTATTTCATCCCCTCAAATCAATTCTACTATTTCCATATTAGATTTTTCATGAAACCTAGATAGGCGAACTTCAAGAATTGCTCTATCCTCACACCTCTATTGGTTCTTAGGTTGGTTGATTGGTTTAGAGCTTTAGTGCTCAGCTAATCGTGCTAGGACAGCAATCATATGGTCAATGGCAGTAGCTACGTGATTATTTTTCTTCAGTTCTAGGGTTTTGGTTTGGCCCAATTGCCATTCCTTAAACATCCTCTTGGGCTTAGGTTGCCTAACCCCTCGCCCTCGGTCCCTTTCACTCATTTGGCTGCTCGTAAGTCTAAATTTATAAATGCATGACATAAAATGAGTACATATAAGCGAAGTTTGAAAACTGACTCTTTGATCATGTAAAACGAAAATAAAAGGAAGACAAAGAAATAATCGCAAATGTGTACAACCCATAGCATATTTTTGAAGTCATAAGGCAACAAAGTCAAGCATCTCATAAGTAACGTTCAATTCCTTCAAAAAGGTAGGAAACATAGTCAAGCAAAACACAAAATGCAATGGCCTTTGAATAAGCATCACCCCGACTAACTTTGACAAAATCATTAAAGTAGACTAAGTCACTAGCTTAGTGATTGGTGGAGCCAGAAGTCTCTGCTACTTCGGTAGGATCATTTTCATTTCCTGCACTAGAAGTTTTAATCTCATGTCCCTTATCGATTATCTTGTCATTCTCCACTTGTTCAATCAAGGTAACACACCTAGCCATCGACTTATCCGTCCCGGTCTTAAATTTCGTGTAATAGCCTAGCAAGTCGGTTCTTAGCTTTTTGAAACTTCTCACAAGGAGCCTTTTCCTTTTCCTCGCTCCTCAAGTACATCCGTCTCCACTTCAGGAATTCTAGTAGTCTGGGCCTCCACAATTGTCCTCAGTCCTCGATTATCTTCTCGAACTATCCATGTTTCCTCGGATAGCTATCTCCAGTCATTGACCACCGTTAACACTCCGTTATTTGGGTACGAGTAAGAATAAGTCCTCTGACAATCACATGGGGTTCTAATTCAGCGAGTTGGATTATCTCTCCAATGAATTTTTCCTAAGCCTTTCTCGATAACAGATCACCGGAAGGCGTCTCAAGACGACTCAATACCATCGTTACCTTCCATAAATTACAATTAAAGTTGAAAGTTTAGATGGATCCAAGTATACTAAATAAACTAGATTTGATCATATCATACTATCCCACATATCTCTTACAAGATCGGAACTCCCAATTGTCCATTAATTCAAACCAAGGTGATAATTTCCATCCCTACAAGCGGTCACTTAACTTTCAAACCAGTTTCACAGTCCGGCATCCTAAACTTTTAAGTTTAGAATCATAGTTATTAAACCCGGCCCGACCCGGCGGTCGAACCGGTCAAACCGATGGAGCGGTCATTGGACCGGGCCGGATTTGGAATCAGATCGTTTATGCAAAGAGACCGTTGACTTAATCAACGATCCGGCATTCGAACCGGATTAAACCGGAAACCCGGCTGGTTTTGGCCGATTTTGTCACTAACCGGATTTTGTGGAAAAATTATATTGCTGTTGTTGGAACTCGAACTTCGGATCTCTGCCCCAACACTACCGCCTGCTTACCACCAAACTACTTCCAAATATGTTGATATAGCAGCTTTATTATGATATATAAATGTTTTTTCAATTCTATCTTTTTTTCTCTAAAACAAATTTATTTGGAATCTTTTAATAAAAATTTATTACCCTCCAAACTCTATAAGTTATAAAATGGATTTCAAAAATAACATATTACATAATTCATTTAAAGACAACACTTAAAATTCATAAATAAGCTAGATAATTACACTAAATATAGATAAAATTTTACACTTGAAGTTTGGTATATTAATAAATAACTTTATATTTGATTGATTCTTATATGAATTAATTATTTTATAACAAATTAAATTAAATGAGCTTTTGTTATAGCATTATTTATTACAATTTATATCATATATCTTATATAAATAATTATGAAATATAATATTTAAATATATGTAGTGACCCACCGGTTCAACCACTCACCCACCGGTTAAACCAGTAACCCGTTGACCCACCTCCTTCGCCGGATTCCTTCCCGGGTTGGGTTTAATAATTGTGCTTAGAATACACTACAAAGATCTAAAGCCTAAATTCTGATACCAACTGTGACACTCCCACTTCTCCCTAAGGCGAACCAAAGGGTATCCGCTGGACGCATGCCTAACTCTCGCCGGGACTCGATACAATTCTCGATCAATCTTAATACAATAGTAACCAAAACGACAAGACAAAGTAAGGAAGTGTGAAAACTTCTATAAATAATATCCGATCTTACACCACAAGTTCAAAATACATCAATTTTCAAAATATACAACTGCCAAAAGGTCTAGTCGATTACATTTGAAACCCTAATACAAAAGTACATTCCAAGGGTTTCCTTGAATTTCACTCCAAATCCGTTCCTGTTAAGGAAAACAAATCTACGGGGTGAGCAATTGCTCGTGAGGCCAAGAAACACACATGCAAGCATGTTGTTCAAGTAACAATCTCATTTGACGAGTAAAATAATAATATTCAAGTAAATAACAATTCGAGCTAGAAAAGTAAACAGAAACAATTCAACGATATAGGAGCTCTCAGGAGTTATTTTCCACTTGCACGATCAAGAACCTCCACGAGTTGACACTCCGTCAATCGGGTAGGTTATAGTCCGTAGAACTTCACTTATCATGTCCCCGTTCACCGTTACATACCCTTGTACCGGGCCCGCCTGTTATTTGTTTGAAGCGATACTGCTCGAGTATGCCAAGTAAGACCTCTCAATAGGTCAAACTTATACTTTTTCATGGCTCGCTAAGGAGCCTGACCAAACCCGTGCCGGCTCGAGTCCAAGGTTGGCCAGTGAGAATTTGGGCGTCCCCCACTTAGCACTTATGAGTCGAGGAGATTTACTCCAACAACTTATGCAGTCATAGCATAAATAGTTCACTTAATTCACTTAACAAATCACTCCAAGCAATTCAAGTATTTCATGTCAAGTAATTCAAATACATTTCACTTAAATGAGAATGAGTGCGATAAAGTACACACTCGACTCAGCATTTTCAAAATATTCGATTATCAATCACGATTAACACGTAACACGTATTTCACGCACTTGACACTCACCAAATAAAATAAGGAAGCAAGCACAATTGTGTGTCTAGGCGTCTCCTGTGAGATCCTCTTGAAGGTCCTCTTGAGTGCCTGAACAATTAATAATGAACTATTACACACTATAGCTTAAAATCCCTAATTATCGAGAAAGATTGCACTCTTGTACAATCTAAGAAGAAAATCATGAAAATGAGCCTTAATTACTCGTAAATCGAGACTCAAAAGTGGGGTTTTAATAATGCAAAGAAATCTAATTTTTATCTTTGAAATTAAGTGCAGAACGGTCGGGCAATATCGAAGGAAAATGGAGAGTTCTAAAAACTCAATTTCCTTTAAGGTTGGAAATTTTAGATTTGACAAGCAATCTTTGAAAAATCGTATCTCACTCTCTGTAGGTCCAAAATTAGAAACCTTGGTACCGTTGGAAACTACTTCCAAAGTACTAAAAGTTCTTAGAAAATACTTTTTCATGATTCAAAATGGAAGACACTCAAATTTTGGCTTCAAGTTGCTAATTTGGACTACCAAGACAGTTCTGGGGTTGGTTTTTGGCCAACTTTGAAAATTTGGCAAAATTCACACAATGTGAACTAGCCTCTAAAATTTGAAACTCAATTAGAGTTATAATCAAGGTTTAAACCACCACAAACGGAACAAGAATCGGAGTTTTGAGCGTCAAGATATAGCAGCTCAAAGTTGCTGAAAATTTCTCACCAAACAAAGATTTTCCAGATTTGAACATAAACTTTGAGACTTCAGTTCGGCATCGAGAAGGACTTGGAATGGTACCAAATTTTGTAGTATTACCCTACCATATAAGGGCTATTCCTCTGTCAAATTTCATGCAAAAATTTGCACGGAAGGTCAGTTAACAAAGCCACTAAAATTCCAAGAATTTCCAAGGCAAATCTGCCTTGTACTTCCGTTTTCCTTTTTCTAGCTTTTGGCCAATGGAATCGACTCAAATCTGGTTCATTTATAAAGACAAGGTCTAAGAAACATCCAAAATATATTTGGTAGGTGATTAACACCAAGAGTTTCAAAATAACAAGTCCCAATTCAAAATAAGCCATTGGCTAGCCAAAACGTAGGGTTTTCTTTCTTTGAAGTAGGTTTGTAATTCTGCCACAAGTCACTCAATTCAACTTGGAATTGGGTGTGGTTGGTGGTGTTGGAAACTACATTCATAAAGCTACAATTTCTGAGAAGAAATTATTTTGAAATTCTATCCATAACTAACTCATATTCGAGCAACAAGTCGTAGCTCATAACAGGTTTTCTAGCACAGCAAAGAAAAAGGACAGGTGACTTTGAAAGGCTGGTACGGTTCACTCAAGTGGAATTAGGGGATACATTATATACCGTTAAAAAACTAAAAATGTCTAGTTTCAAATGCCATAAATGGCACTCGATTTCGACATCGGAGCAAAGAGTTATAGTCGTTTGAAATTCGCTGCCAGAGTAACTCTGGACACGTTTTCCAGCCATGAAGAAATTTCGAAATCCAAACATTTACCCAACCAAATCAAGTGAATTTTGGTGGAAACTTTCCACACAACCTATACAACATATTTACATCAAAATCAAGACAATTTGACCACAAGAAATTGCACCAGAAGGCGCGGCAAGGACAGGGCAGAACCGGCCCTTCCTCATGCATCACTTCCTTTGATTTTCTTTTCACTTTTTCCACTTATCTCTACTAGATTAACACTTAATCAACACAAATAACATTCAATCTCATCAAATCAGATCATCAAGTCCATTGTGGAATTTCATAGAGCCCACTCACATGATTTTCAACAATCCAAAGCTACCCACATGAAGCTACAAGTTTCTAAGTTTAATCTAACTTGCAAACGCTAAGATTCAAAGGTTGGATGATGATTACCTCCTAGATGATGATAAACCAGAAAATTTCGGTCCTTTGAGCTCCAAGAAAACCGTGAGAATGAAGCTCCTTTCCTAGTTCAAGATGATCTCCAAGTGGTTTTGAGTTTGTGGTAGAAATTTGAAGGGATTTGGTGCAAGATTTAGTGAGATGATGAAGAAGTTTTGGGTCTTCTTCCTCCTTGTGTGGCCGGCTGTCTTGAGAGAGAAAAGAGAGAGTAGAGAGTGTTGTTTAGCTTCTTGAGTAAGCTTGGTAGGTAAGGCCTTAAGGTGCACAAAAGTCAACTCTCCAATAGTGCGCGTACGCGCGCGTTTCGTGCCCATTTTCTCTCGGGTTTGTTTCACTTGTGCACTAAACCTCCAATGCACTTCCTTTAACACTATTATTATTCACTCTTAATAGTCTAAAAGTAAATGTCCAAAGTCCCTCAATTAGTCACGCGCACGAAAACGAGAACTTCCGACTTGTGCGCGTTAAAATGAAATTTCTAAAAAATTCTTGTAACGATTGTATAACTAACTAATACTTGGGTAAATAATCATGAAAATAACTATTTTAGAAATAAAACATGAGTCCTCACATGAGTGTAGTATTAATTCCTCAAATCACCAGTTAATTTGTACCAGTGCGTCTTTCGGAAAACTTTCAACGCGCGCACAGTATAAGCTTAAATTTTAACGTACTCATATCTAATCTCTCAATTAACTTTTCTTAATCTACTATTAATCATTCTTAATTCTCCAAGATAATTACACTCTTGGATAGAATATCGCCTCGAAACACGCGTTCATTATTCCTCACTTAAACGAACCTCCGAAAATTAAATTTGCTAACGGGACGTTTTAAAAGCATAAGAAAGACATTGTTTCATATGAATAGACTTAAAATGGTTGAAATAAATTATTCGGAGAAAGCAGGTGAATAAATATTTAAATAAACCAATAACATTCGATAAAATAACAAAATTTTTGGGTCCTCACAGATAAACTCTATGGTTACGAATCCACTTACTAAAGGATTGTCACCCAAAATATTTGATGAGCATACTACTGCTCATATGGGTGTCATGTTATTAAGTGATGTTCAATTTTAATAAAAATTTATTATTTTAAATATTCTTATGATATTATATTTTTTGATTATTAATATATTAAGAATATTTTATGCATAAATAAGTTTGGATTTATTACACTATAATTGTGGTATGATTTGATCTCACAAATTTTAAGATGGATCAGTTGAAAATAATCATATTATGATCACATGGCATGAAATTTTCATACTACACATCCACATCATGATTCATGCCATTCAATTGCATCAACATATGTGACCATTGATGAGTCGAATTACGAAATTATAACAAAAGTCATTTTGATCCTATGTTGGTGTAATCGATGGACCGAATTGGCTGTAGATACATTTTGATAATGACAGTAAAATTAAACTCATACGGTTAATTGCAAATTATAATTATAAGATTACACCTATAGTCCAAATGGGAGATTGTTGAATCCTTAATCCAACATTGGATTTATATGTGAATAATTATGTATTGCAAACTGTCAAATAAGGTTAAATTCAATTAAAGTGATCAATTATGATTTGAATTTTAATATATCTAATAAAATGTGGACCTTTAATATGTAGAAATTTAAGGGTTATTTCTATTTCTATAATTGATTGAAATAGGAATCTGAAAGGTAATAAGAAAGTTATCTATAAATAAGATTATGGTCTCTACGTTACACGTTTTATTATTGTCATATTTTTAGTACCATAAAAATAGCTCTTTCCATATCTCATCGTCAGGAAAGATATCAAAGAAAAAATAAAGGATTTTTTCAAGGAATTAGCAAATACGTGTTGATCTGAAAGTCCATTCCAAAAATCTCTAGGGATTCAAGTATCACTTAGTCAACATGAATCCAGGTACGCTTTCACAATTTTGTTATTAATTTATTTCTTAATAATCACCATAAAAATTTTGGATTTAATAGGCGATG